>NW_027197900.1:37500-52767 GCF_038502225.1 Cherax quadricarinatus
CCATCTATCATCAATCTCACAGGGAGGAGCCACATGTCAATGGTGCACGCTACAAAATCAGCAGGTTCTTGGATGTCACTACTTCCAGGCTCCGGCTGGGTTACCAGTACCTCTGGATGTCACTACTGCCAGGTTCCGGCTGGGTTACCAGTACTTCTGGATGTTACTACTTCCAGGCTCCTGCTGGGTTACCAGTACTTTTGGATGCCACTACTTCCAGGCTCCTGCTGGGTTACCAGTACCTCTGGATATCACTACTGCCAGGCTCTGGCTGGATTACCAGTACCTCTGGATGTCACTACTTCCAGGCTCCTGCTGGATTACCATTGCCTCTGGATGTCACTACTGCCAGGCTCCGGCTGGGCTACCAGTTCCTCTGTATGTCACTACTGCCAGGCTCCGGCTGGGGTACCCGTACTTGTGGATGTCACTACTTCCAGGCTCCTGCTGGGTTACCAGTACCTCTGGATATCACTACTGCCAGGCTCCGGCTGGGGTACCAGTACTTCTGGATGTCACTACTACCAGGCTCCTGCTGGGTTACCAGTACCTCTGGATGTCACTACTGCCAGGCTCCGGCTGGGCTACAACTATTTATCGGAAGTTGTGTCATCATCACTAGCTGGAGTAGACATAACTAAATGTAAACTCTGCCAGATAGACAACTATCACACCTCGCGTCAACATGCACTGGAATGCGATAAAATTATTAAATTCAGAGAGAACTCACTCATAAATAATCGAGAAATATTATGGCATCTTCATAATAGCATATTACCAAACATTCTAAAAAAAGGAATATCCTAACTTTGCTTATTTTCGATTAGATCATAACTTATTTCTTTTTTGAATATCATACATTGCTAAAATATTCTGTATTTTAAATAACTCATAACCACATTATAATCTAGATTGTATTTTTGACTAAATTCATGTCTGCATAAGAAACTCATTAAGTTTATTATCAATTAATAAATTTATTTATAGTGAATTACCACTTAACTAGTTTAGCTATCAAAATTTTGAGGCCCAGGCCCTCGACCCTTTTTGTGCCTCTGTAATCTTTTCACTACCTCTGTCAGGATGGGTATGTGGTGCCTGCCACCCTCCGAATGGGAATGAGGGTCGAATTATTATTAAACTAACATTCTGGTCGTCATCAACACATAAAAATATCAATCGTTTCTTTATATAGGTGGTACTTGCTCTAGCCATGGTGGGTGCCGTGGTGGGTGTCCCACCACAGTATGGTTACTCTCCTGCCCCACACTACAGACCCACTCCATCCTACCCTCCTGCACCAACTTACAAACCAGCCCCATCCTACAAGCCAGCTCCCTACCATCCCACTCCATCCTACGGACCATCCCCGTCCTATGATGTAAGGATATCTAAGAGCTTATTTAATGTTTATGTATCGTAACTGTGAAACATGTTAATAGTGCCCAATATAATTTTAAGAGAAAATACTATGGCCACATTCTATGATAAGTGACATTATGATTATTCCAGACTCCTCCCCGGTACGACTTCAACTATGCTGTGAAGGACGACTATTCCGGTGACGACTTCGGTCACCAGGAGACTCGTGATGGCTACAACACCCAGGGGACTTATTATGTGCAGCTCCCAGATGGTCGTCTGCAGCAGGTGACCTACACTGTCAATGGTGACTCTGGCTACGTGGCTGAGGTCACCTACCAAGGAGAGGCTCAGTACCCTCACTACCAACCATCTTACCATCCTGCTCCATCCTACAAGCCTGCTCCAGCCTACAAGCCTGCTCCTACCTATCATCCCACACCAAGCTACAGTCCCCTGCCTGTGTATGGATAACCGTCATCGTGTATTCACGTCTTGACATTACATTTATAAATAAACTGTGAACAAGCTATGATCCTTTTTCAGCCCCAATGCAACAATTTCTGTCACATTTAACTAGAATGGACAGTTCATATAGCATTACCCAATCATTACTCAACAACTTACTTCACTACCACGTAATCGTTACTCGCCTCAGCTCCACCCAAACATTGTGAACCACCAACCTCAGCTGGAATCAACAATAATGTGTACTTATGGTGTAGTAGACCTTGACTGAACTCGTGTAGCAGGCGGAGTTTACTGCTGTAGATTTTCCAGTAGACACCCAACTCGTGTCACTTAGCCTTAATACTATAATCTGTAAGGATTTAATGTTAAGAATTAGTCTAAGTCTGCCTGAAATGCCTAGCCATGCTATGTGTCCTAGTGGCCCCCTCTGTAATAAGTATTTTATAACATATAAACCACACAATACCCAAAACCTGCAAACCCCGCATTGTAACCCTTATAGAGAATAAACTTGAACTCCGTGGTTGGGTGTCGCTATTATCGGACGGAGAATCGGGATCTGAAAACAAAGATACAAGTTCCCGGAGCAAACTTTAAATGGAACATTATTATTATTATTATTATTATCAAAAAAAGAAGCGCTAAGCCACAAGGACTATACAGCTTTAAATGGAACAACGTTCCATTCTGTGTAGAGCTTTATCATACCAAGACAAAGTTCTACACAGAGCAATGAAAGGAAGGGCTGCTTGATTTACTGGAATCAACACCCATTCGCCAGTAATGAGGCACCCTAACAAGTAAGGTATCTTTATTCCGACCCGTTTTGCTTAAACAGTAGTAGTAATAATAATAATAATAATAATAATAATAATAATAATATCTTTATTTCTACCAGTACATGTACAAAGTATACAGACCATAGCTGACATCAGTGACATACTACTATATGTATTTAGAAAGCCGCTTGTTATGCTGAGCATTTCTGGCAAATTAGGTCAATTTTGTTCCAGGATGCGACCCACACCAGTCGCCTAACACCCAAGTACCCATTTTATACTGATGGGTGAACAGGGACAGCAGGTGTCTTATGGAAACACGTCCCCAATGTTTTCCAGCCGTACCAGAGACTCGAACTCCGGTGTGCGAGCTGAGTGCGCTAGCAATCGAGCTTCGGGACACCCTTAGGCTTTTTCAGTTGAATACAGAGGAATATAGATACCTAACCGTTGCTCATATTTCTCATTCATTCATTGTATGTATTGTATTCTGTTATTACAGTGATTATGACACTTGAAGGGCGTGCCTATTCATGACTGACCATGACACTGCACAAAGAAATCGTGAGACAAACAGCCCCAGATGTGTCAGGAAGGAGAAACCAGAGCTCTTGTGGATCACCTGTTAAATATAGGTAAAATGAGCGAGTCTTCTAACACCTGATGCATGTGTTATCTGGGTGTTAAGTAGGTTGCTGTCGGTGGCATCCTGAACGAGGTGAGACGTATGGACAAGTCACCTAACACCTACTTTCCTTGTTACCTAGCATTTGATAGATACCTGAGCGTTGGTCGACTGTTGTGGTGGCGTCCTGGGGAAGACTTTGGACTATAATGATTTTCCCTAGAGGTTAAAAATATAAAATAGACAAGTCAACAGACTTTTGCAAACTGACTGCCGTAAAATGCTTAGAAAAGTGGACAAGAAATCGATGTTTCGAGTTTGTGTATCAATCTCAGTTGATGCTCAACTAACTCTCAAACTGACAAACATAACTAGACCTGGACCACTATCAAATCTGAGTCCTAGAAGGGCCAATACGTCATTTAGTTTCATCTTTATACCCAAGAAGTTCCAAGTACTGCATCCAGCAGCCTCACCTTCAGTACTCGTCATTATAGTACGCTGGTCGTCCCCTCTAAAATCCCGACCACTAAATAGGTCGTCCCTTGCGCTTTAGTACATCCCTCAACCGTCAGAGTTCCACGGGGTAAATTACCCCACAACTCACAGATGGCGTCCTAAAGCCACGGGGATGGGTTGTTATCTTTTCTCTCGTAGATCTCTATTCGAGAACCAGAGGGGTTCGAAAGGCGTTCACGTCTGGGATGTTTCATGGCCAGTCATCGGAGAACCTCACAGTAACTAAACCACTGAGCAACACATTTCACAGTGTAGCATGAACTGCTTTGTATGGAAACTTTGCACCACACTGAGAAAAAGATTTAGGGAAATGTTAACTCACAAATTCTACGTATAGTCACCAGAATAGCTAACGCTAATGAGGACGATTTATATATATACGTATTTACTAAATTTAAAAATTAAAACAAATCGGTCTTCTTCATAGGTCTCCCTCGTCCACCTCAAAATCTCCGTATCTTCATCTGTTTCCAGTATGTTAGTTGCCTCTGTAGTCGACTGGAGAAGCTTGCTGCACGAGTTCAATGTTAATATTTATCTAATGATTTATTGTAAATTCACGGCCCTGTGTTCCAACAGCTACTGAAGAACGTAAACTGAACAAAAACTTTGAACATACCTAAGTGTAGCACATGTGTCTTATTTCATCATATAAATAGTATTGAATACTGTTTATGTAACTAGAAACCATTAGGATCAACTTTAAAAACAAATGCCATTATAAAGATTCAGGAATAAATGAATTCTCAACTTTCCAAACTCGTCTAAATTGGCAACATCGACGAACTGACTTTTTTCCCAGATATTCGTTCATGCTCAGATTGTGTTCTTTATTGTACTGTGTACAACTACATAAATTCGTTTTAAAGTACAAAATAACTAATATTCCTTCTCTGTGATGTAACACTGCTCAGTGATATGTTACAAAGACCAATTGTAGCCTCTGTAAACCTGTAATTTGCGCTTCCACTCACTGGATGAGCCGCGAGTGCTTAGTAAACTAGCCACTCAGGCGACAGATAACTAAAACTCCTACGGTCGTCACCCTGCCTATTATAACCCACGTTCCCCATATACTCTCTACAAACTTGAAAAAGATTTCGTTTCCAAGAGAGATAGTGACTTATTGTTGTGTCCATTCATCATGCATATCTCTGTTTTGCATTACTGAATGTGAAAAACATTGAAAAAGTCAGAATGTGTCTAGCAAAACATTCTGCAATAAGACGCATTCCTGCCGAGTCTCGAAGACAAACTGAGTAGCACAATGCGTTTAGTAGGATTACTTCCTTTAAAAAAAATCTGGCGAGGTAAAGAATGTGTCTGGTAGGATTACTAAGTTATGAAAACATATGGAGAGGCTAAAGAATGTGTCTGGTAGGATTACTAAGTTATGAAAACATATGGAGAGGCTATAGAATGTCTGGTAGGATTACTAATTTATGAAAACATATGGAGAGGCTAAAGGATGTGTCTGGTAGGATTACTAAGTTATGAAAACATATGGAGAGGCTAAAGAATGTGTCTGGTAGGATTACTAAGTTATGAAAACATATGGAGAGGCTATAGAATGTCTGGTAGGATTACTAAGTTATGAAAACATATGGAGAGGCTATAGAATGTCTGGTAGGATTACTAAGTTATGAAAACATATGGAGAGGCTAAAGGATGTGTCTGGTAGGATTACTAAGTTATGAAAACATATGGAGAGGCTATAGAATGTCTGGTAGGATTACTAAGTTATGAAAACATATGGAGAGGCTAAAGAATGTGTCTGGTAGGATTACTAAGTTATGAAAACATATGGAGAGGCTAAAGAATGTGTCTGGTAGGATTACTAAGTTATGAAAACATATGGAGAGGCTATAGAATGTCTTGTAGGATTACTAAGTTATGAAAACATATGGAGAGGCTAAAGAATGTGTCTGGTAGGATTACTAAGTTATGAAAACATATGGAGAGGCTAAAGAATGTGTCTGGTAGGATTACTAAGTTATGAAAACATATGGAGAGGCTATAGAATGTCTGGTAGGATTACTAAGTTATGAAAACATATGGAGAGGCTAAAGAATGTGTCTGGTAGGATTACTAAGTTATGAAAACATATGGAGAGGCTATAGAATGTCTGGTAGGATTACTAAGTTATGAAAACATATGGAGAGGCTAAAGAATGTGTCTGGTAGGATTACTAAGTTATGAAAACATATGGAGAGGCTAAAGAATGTGTCTGGTAGGATTACTAAGTTATGAAAACATATGGAGAGGCTAAAGAATGTGTCTGGTAGGATTACTAAGTTATGAAAACATATGGAGAGGCTAAAGGATGTGTCTGGTAGGATTACTAAGTTATGAAAACATATGGAGAGGCTATAGAATGTCTGGTAGGATTACTAAGTTATGAAAACATATGGAGAGGCTAAAGGATGTGTCTGGTAGGATTACTAAGTTATGAAAACATATGGAGAGGCTATAGAATGTCTGGTAGGATTACAAAGTTATGAAAACATATGGAGAGGCTATAGAATGTCTGGTAGGATTACAAAGTTATGAAAACATATGGAGAGGCTAAAGAATGTGTCTGGTAGGATTACTAAGTTATGAAAACATATGGAGAGGCTATAGAATGTCTGGTAGGATTACAAAGTTATGAAAACATATGGAGAGGCTAAAGAATGTGTCTGGTAGGATTACTAAGTGTTGGAAACATACGGAGGGGCTGTAAAAATGTGTCAGGTGTACACAAGCGTGATCCATTTATTATACATTTGATCTTATTGGTTCAGTCCACATTTTCACTCTTTAACCACAACTTTCCTAAAAAAAATTTTTGTGTGTTTAACCCAGTTGTTGCGTGCTGGGTATCACGACGTGCCCAGAGGTCTCTGAAGGGTATATAAGCAGCGGGGTAGCATGGCTCGGCACCGCACACCACAGTCGACATCACAACCATGAAGGTAAAGCTTTATGTTACCCCAAAAACTTTTCACAAGTTTTCGAAAGAATTTTAATTTACGATATACTGTACTAAGTTAATACAGTATATCGTAAAGAAGCAATAAGGTCTTGCAGTGTGAACAAGGTAGTATTTATGAAGGGACTCGGGGGACACCGGTTAGCCGGACTGAAGAATGAAGCTCAGAACGGGTAGGGATCGAACCCAAGGTAGGCGAGCTCTAAACACTCACAAGCCAATGTGCTTAATCACTGAACTTTAAAGATTCACCAAACTAAATATATTTCTATACTCCATAAATGTGTTAGCATGGGCCACTACTGTGACCACAAACGCAGTTTGTGGTCACGGGTAGGGATCGAACCCAAGGTAGGCGAGCTCTAAACACTCACAAGCCAATGTGCTTAATCACTGAACTTTAAAGATTCACCAAACTAAATATATTTCTATACTCCATAAATGTGTTAGCATGGGCCACCACTGTGACCACAAAAGCAGTTTTTTTTAACAGACGAATCCCACACCAGCGTAGCTGTGGTGTGCTCTAGCTCAAGTCCTCTCAAATCCGCCGTCATACCTTACCTACCTTTACCTTTAATCATGTTCTTTCGATTTGGTGAGTCACTCTGAAGGATGGGTGGAGATGTTACACTTCTGGAGGTGGGAAGCGCAATGCCTACACTCAAAAGGATCGGTGAGAGATGCCGCAGTTTAGAGAACCTTCCGAATTATGTTATAGTCAGAATACCTATCTTCTTCACCAGGTCATTCTTGTAGTAACTCTGGCTGCAGCCGCTGTGGCAGCACCATCTGGTCCACCATACGGGTTCTCACCAGCACCAGCATACAGACCAGCACCATCCTACGCATCGGTAAAGTAATACTGTTTATATTTATTTCTGGTTATAGGGATGTATTCACAGCTCCTGGCCCTGCCTCTTAGCTTGCTGTTACAGTCTCGTACATTGAGAATGGGGTATGTTATGACCATTCACGAGTTTTCTGGTAGATTTACAACAAAAATATGTTCTCTATTATTGAACTTAATATACTTCCATGCCAATATGTAATAGTATATGAACTTGAGAATTTATACATGGGAGGCCTGGTCACAGACCGGGCCGCGGGGGCATTGATCCCCCGAAACTCTCTCCAGGTATACTCCAGGTATAGAGACGAACTTCGCAATCTCTGCACGTGCAGATTGAGATGCTGTGAAGAATTTAAGTGACGTTGATATACGAAGTTTAGAAAATAATATTAAAACACTATGCATCTAAGCCACAATTTTGGGAGAAAACTTTACACGAAGGTTCGATCCACCCTCGACCGATTGATAAGGGTCCAGGATGGACCACAGCATCGTTTATTGTCATTTCATATTGTGGTTCAGTTGTGAATTGTTCAAGCCTGGGTATTTTGATTATGTATCTTAGCTAGTTATTTCATTTTCTCCTTGGTAGGCTCCAGCACGGTACAGCTTCGACTATGCTGTGAACGACCCTCCCTCCGGCAACGACTTCGGTCACCAGGAGTCTCGCGATGGTGACCACACTCAGGGGTCGTACTACGTGCAGCTCCCCGACGGTCGTCTGCAGCAGGTGGCATACACTGTCAGGGGTGACTCTGGCTACCTGGCTGAGGTCACGTACCAGGGAGAAGCCAGGTACCCGACCTACCAGCCAGCCTATAGGCCTGCTCCAGCCTACACGCCCATCCCAGTGTATGGCTAAAAATTATTTATGGATTAGTATGCAGATTATATAGAATCGAATTCACAAGTAACCTTTACATTAGGCAGGTCAGGTCAGTATGGAAATTTTGAGTTTAGCCAAAAAATAAATCATATTTAAGGAAAATCTTGCATTGTAAGCTTATAATAATTGTTTTAATAAATGATCCAATATTTATTTATGATTTATATACCTAGTTATTGCTTGTTATTGTTTGCAATATTACTTGATTCTCAGGAAAAATGGTTAATGGATAGAAAAGCTGAGCACAGGATATACATAGTGAAGTATATGTCTCTGTGTATGGTTAGAGTTTATTTTAATCTCTGTTTGAAGAGTTAGTATTTTTAATTAGTTATGAGCATTTGACATGCAGCTTAATGACCCTCGTGTATTAGACGAACTTTAAACTCCATTAATCAACCACCTAAAAAAAATACCAAAACTGTTGTTTATCTTTGGTGCTGAAGGAACAGTCCACTATAAACCACGATCAAGACTCTACAAACTGTGAATTAAAAGTGAAAATGTAAGTTGCACTGATATAGGTTTATGTGTACTGGAAGAGAACTTCTTGTAAGGAAACAATCAGGTTTTCTTTTTAGAATAGCTCTATCAAATCATGATAAAGCTCTATACTGAGTGGAAAGTTGTCCCAATATAAGCTCTTCTGTACCTGTGTCTGATCACTTAGATGTAAATACTCGGCCCACCGTCTTCTTGCTAATCTCTACACTCGCATTTAAATACTTGTCAGTGAAGCTCCATGCACAGAGGTCGACTCCAGCTGCTGCATGAATGTTGTCAGAGTTAACTGAGCCATCAGTACACAGTACTGGAAAAGAGGTGTTTGTGTAATGAATGGGTGGAGCTGAACTTGGTGGTTAGGTGATGGCTGGGTGGAACCGGAACGGTGGTGAGGTGTGTGGGTGAGTAATGATTGGGTAATGTTAATTAACCTCTCCATTCTAGATAAATGTGACAGAAAGTATTATATTGGGGCTAAAAGAGGTTCATAGCTTGTTCACAGTTTATTGACAAATATAATGTCAGGACGTGAATACAGTATGACAGTTATGCATAGACTGGCAGGGGACTGTAGCTTGGAGTGGGATGATAGGATGGAGCAGGCTTGTAGGCTGGAGTAGGATGGTAGGATGGAGCAGGCTTGTAGGATGGAGCAGGATGGTAGGATGGTTGGTAGTGAGGGTACTGAGCCTCTCCCTGGTAGGTGACCTCAGCCACGTAGCCAGAGTCACCATTGACAGTGTAGGTCACCTGCTGCAGACGACCGTCTGGGAGCTGCACGTAGTAAGTCCCCTGGGTGTTGTAGCCATCACGAGTCTCCTGGTGACCGAAGTCGTTACCGGAATAGTCGTCTTTCACAGCATAGTTGAAATCGTACCGAGGATGACTCTGGAATAATCGTAGCATCACTTATCACAGAATATGACTATTATCTTCCTTAAAATTATATTTAAACAAAATTAACATGTTTCACGACTTCGATATATAAATATTAAGTGAACTGATAGATATTCTTACATCATAGGACGGGGATGGTCCGTAGGATGGAGTGGGATGGTAGGGAGCTGGCTTGTAGGATGTAGCTGGTTTGTAAGTTGGTGCAGGAGGGTAGGATGGAGTGGGTCTGTAGTGTGGGGCAGGAGAGTAACCATACTGTGGTGGGACACCCACCACGACACCCACCATGGCTAAAGCAAGTACCACCTGTGTTAAGAAACGACAAATATATTTTTTTCTGTTGATGACGACCAGAATGTTGATTTAACAGCTCTAGTTTGCATCCCATTACCATTGGGAGGGTGGCAGGCACCACATACCCATTCTGAGGTTGGCAGTCTCCCAGTTCCATTCCACCATTGGTGGTAGTTTAAAAATTACAGAGGGATACAATGGATCCAGGAACTGGGTTTTGTTCTGAGAGGCAATTAGGTTACATGCTAATAATCTATTTACAAGTTTATTAAAATAAATTAGAGAACTGGTGGCGACTAAACCCATGGCAAGCGAGTCGTAAAAGTCATAGGTCCGGGCGTTAACCACTGGGCCAGCTGTCTCCATTATGATTCATCTAACTAGGTATATTTCTACACACCATATGGAAGTCAGCATGGGTCACCACTGTGATCATCAATGGAGGTTTTTACAGGTGAACCCCACGTCTGTGGTCACAGTTGTGACCCATGCTAACCTCTCTATGGTTTATACGAATATACGTAGTTGGATGAATCTTATAAGAGCCAGCTAGCCGAGCAGTTAACGTACTGGCCTCTGATTTTTACGAATCACTTGCCATGAGTTCAGACCCCACCCGTTCCGTGATCTGTATGCAGTCGTGGTATCACTATTCCTGGAGTCATGAGAGTTACAAGTTTATGATCTTTCTGTAACATTAACAATGAATTTTTTTTATGCAGACGTGAACTAAATTACAAGAATACAATAAAGCTTATATATGTTCATGAATTATTATAATATTTAATATTTTAGCCATCATGATTAACTTTAGATAAGGTTAAGCTGTCATGAGTTATTTACAAGAGTTAAAAGCATGACACTCTTCCGGAATGTCTGGTAATATGCCTCTGTGGATAAAATATATTGACATAAAATAAACATCTGTGGGTAGTCGACTTTTTTTGCACAGAGCAGAGCATAATGACTCAAGGTGTAATAATTGTCCATCTGGCAAAGTTTATGTTTAGTTATGTCTACACCAGCTGGTAATGCAGCCTCCCAGAGGAAGGTGAAGCCTAGCAGGAGTCTGGCAGAAGTGACATCCAAGAGTCTGCTAAGTTTGTTGGATGTGGCATAGACATGCTACTTTCTTAGCATGATAGAATGATATATATATATATATATATATATATATATATATATATATATATATATATATATATATATATATATATATATATATATATATATATATATATATATATATATATATATATATATATATATATATATATATATATATATATTCGAAAAAAATGAGGGTAAAAATAGTGTACCAGTGGCATCTCACCTTCATGTTGTTGCTGGGACGAGAGAATGAATGATGTTGACCAGAGCTGTGGAGTTATATACTGAGCCTCTCCCAGGGTGGGAGTGCTGGAGGGAGGGAGGAGTGGAGTGTTTACTGTAGTTCCTACAGAAGTCACCACGCCCCTTTCCTGAGAGAGCTACGACCTTCCAATATAACAATAAACACACAACTACACAAGTTAAACACAACACTGCTTAACCTGACTGACCAAGCAACGCGGACATCAACCACAGAGCTACGCTAGACTATGCATGCTTCTGTATACTCATGTATTGACGGAAACCATGTATATATTACCAAAATGAACATGCATATGTATAGAATAATTTCTATACATGTTTGAGCGAGGATATGCCAGGAACAAACTAACATTATTAATTTGTACAGTCTTTACAAGTTCTTAAGGCAAAACAGTGGACTAAGTATAGGTATTCCACCCATTCCAATTTCATTTAATATATAATCGATTGCTGTCGCACTCAGCTTGCACACACTGATGTCCGGGGTCGATCCCAGGTTAGGGATCGACCCCTGGACCTCAGTGTGTTTCCTTAAGACACCTGTTGTCCATGTTCACCTAGCAGTAAATAGGTACCTGGGTGTTAGTGGACTGGTGTGGGTCGCATCCTGGGACAAAACTGACCTAATTTGCGGGAAATGTTCAGCATAACAAGGGACTTTCTATATAGTAGTATGTCATTGATGTCAGCTATGGTCTGTATACCTTGTACATGTACTGGTAGTAAGTAAAGATATTATTATTATTATTATTATTATTATTATTATTATTATTATTATTATTATTATTATTATTATTATTATTATTATTATTATTATTATTAACTATAAACATTTTCCAATAACCTGATGTACAAAATTTTGAATTTTCATAATTTAGAAAGCTACATCATTCCACATTAGGTTTAAATACGACTGGAGAAAAACAGCCTCCCTTTTCTGGACGTTTTAATACCTTAGATAAATAATAGTATGTAGTCTACGGTGTATAGAAAATACACCAGCTGGAAATTATACACAACGTCGTGTGCACTGTGCAACAAATTTATATATCCAAAGAGTCGTCTATGATTTTGAGAGGATTTTATGTGAGTCATCCAGGTAATTACCGTATCTGGGCTATTTTTGCAGATATCTAAATAGCCCTCATTGCTTCCTTTCAATAGGTTATTATACTGCCAGAATATTTTTTTTTTATGTAATCTTGGTTCCTATATCTAAAGGATTTAGTAAATGCTTACGAAAGACACCGTTTTGATCTATTGGAACTTCGACAAGGTCAGAGAGATGTATGTTTACCTTAGTCGGTCATCACTATGTCCGAATGAACAAGTCTGCCGCAGGAGAAATGGGCGAAACGTATTTATTTCACGAGGGTCTTTAAGACTGCATGCCACCCGTATTTACTTCACGAGGGTCAATAAGACTGCATGCCACCCGTATTTGCTTCACGAGGGTCATTAAGACTGCATGCCACCCGTATTTACTTCACGAGGGTCTTAAGACTGCATACCACCCGTATTTACTTCTCGAGGGTCATTAAGACTGCATGCCACCCGTATTTACTTCACGAGGGTCATTAAGACTGCATGTCACCCGTATTTACTTCACGAGGGTCATTAAGACTGCATACCACCCGTATTTACTTCACGAGGGTCATTAAGACTGCATGTCACCCGTATTTACTTCACGAGGGTCATTAAGACTGCATACCACCCGTATTTACTTCACGAGGGTCATTAAGACTGCATGCCACCCGTATTTGCTTCACGAGGGTCATTAAGACTGCATGCCACCCGTATTTACTTCACGAGGGCCATTAAGACTGCATACCCACTTCCGTACTTTACTTCACAGGGTCGAGGGTATTTACTTCACGAGGGTCAATAAGACTGCATGCCACCCGTATTTGCTTCACGAGGGTCATTAAGACTGCATGCCACCCGTATTTACTTCACGAGGGTCAATAAGACTGCATGCCACCCGTATTTACTTCACGAGGGTCATTAAGACTGCATGCCACCCGTATTTACTTCACGAGGGTCATTAAGACTGCATGTCACCTGTACACCAGCAGTCAAGAATACCTCAATCTTGAAAATAGGGTTTAAAGTATATTCTCTGCATATATACACTGAGTATACCTCAAGGAATACATCCTGTGCTCAACTTTTCTGCCCACTAAATCACTTTAATGATAATAAGTGTTGAAAACACACAGTAACAAGATATATTATAAACATAATTAAGTATTGAATCTTTTATTTAACACAATAAAGATACTGACGATTTTTCCTAAATATCATTTTTTAATCAAATCAATATTCCCACACTGATGTGAATTGTCATATGTAAGGTTGATTTCATCTCTATATAATATGTATAGCAACTTAATTATGAATAAATTTTAGCCATACACTGGGATGGGCTTATAGGCTTGGAGAGGAGTGAAGGTTGGGGCAGGCCTATAGGCTGGCTGGTAGGTCGGGTATCTGGCTTCTCCCTGGTAGGTGACCTCAGCCAGGTAGCCAGAGTCACCACTGACAGTGTAGGCCACCTGCTGCAGACGACCGTCGGGGAGCTGCACGTAGTACGACCCCTGAGTGTGGTCACCATCACGAGACTCCTGGTGACCGAAGTCGTTGCCGGAGGGAGGGTCGTTCACAGCATAGTCGAAGCTGTACCGTGCTGGACCCTACCAAGGAGAAAATGGAATAACTAGCTAAGATATGTAATCAAAATACCCTGGCTTGAACAATTCACAGCTGAACCACAATTTGGAATGACAAAAATAAACGACATTGTGGTCCATTCTGACCAGTATCAATCATTCCAAGGTGAACCGAACCTTCATATAAAGCTTTCTCTCAAAATTGTGTGTTAATAACAATACGTTTCAACATTATTTTTTTAAATTTTATATATCGACGTCACTGAAATTTCTTGCAGCATCTCAATATGCACATGCACAGATTCTGAAGCTCATCTCTAAATAACTATCAACAGCTTCTTAAGTTTATATATGATAATTTTCGTTATGTACTGTTATGTAATGCCATATAATTAAATTAAGATTAAAAATAAATAAGATGCTTTTATTGCATAATGGCTTCAAAATCCCACATGAATGGTCAAAAGGCTGACTCCAAACAACGACAAAACTATAGGAATGATAGTATTTACGAAGCTATAAGAGTGAACCAGGTAACAGCCATGTTAAGAGGCAGGGCCAGGAGCTGTGAATAGACCCCTATAACCAGAAATAGGTGAGTATGAACAGGGTTTCTTTACCGATGCGTAGGATGGTGCTGGTCTGTATGATGGTGAGAATCCGTATGGTGGTCCAGATGGTGCTGCCACAGCGGCTGCAGCCAAAGTTAGTACAAGAATGACCTGGTGAAGAAGATAGGTATTCCGACTATAACATAATGGATTTTAACCAAAATATTTTAGTTTTAGTGGTACACAGGAAGCAGTCTGAAGAAAAAAAAACCGCAAATCCTCACGTCCTACCCCAGGATACAAGGAGAAGAGAGGTAGCATGTGTAAGGAGATATTTTTGCAAGCCTCGTTTCGCCTTAGACTGAACCCAGGTCCCTTTCAATGTGCGCTATGAGATACTTATATATACGTGCATTACAAATAGAAATTATGAATATATCATCAAGTATATATAACACAGGATATCTTGTCTGAAAAATCAACATTTTTGTATTGTAAAAATTCGTAAAATA
>NW_027197901.1:0-52750 GCF_038502225.1 Cherax quadricarinatus
AAGCTAGTCTCCACCCCTGAAAATACAAGTTGGTGAGTACACACACACAAAAAAGGCTGTGTTTATCGACAAGTACGTTTAACAAATAGTAACTAAAGCACACACGCACAACACACACACACACACACACACACACACACACACACACACACACACACACACACACACACACACACACACACACACACACACACACACACCACAAACAGGCCTAGTGTCTAATCGACATGTGTCGAGGACAAAATGGTAACTAACTAACTAACACACACACACACACACACACACACACACACCATTCATTAAGATATTCTAACTGGACTGGGAAGTCCTTACATCTGCCACGTCCGGACTTTTGAGAAGGAGCAGTATATATAACCTGGCGCGGGGAGTCAGCACTCAGTCAGACGGCTACTGCTCGCTGGGACGCTACTTCTTCTCGGGACAGCCATTGAGCTAAGACAAGTGTGAAGTATTGGTGTTTTCTTATTTACATTCTAAGTGTCAGCTCCTCACCACAAGTTTCACACACTTCCTACTTTCATGAACGCTCACATAAATACAATGGTCATCTCTGAAGCCGTCATTGGAACTTCCTTCCCTCTAGTAAGTAAATTATGAGTATTTTTTGTATAGCAGTTTAAACCTACAGAGGGTCAGAACTTATTACTCACGAGTTCTCAGATGTAGCCTCTTGTTCTTTCTAGCATACAAAAGGATGCTAGAAATGACCCTATTAGGCAGACTGTTTCATTCATCGGTGACTTCATTGCCATTGAATGGTGCAACAATATTGGGGGACTGAAAATAAGGCAGGAAGTGCCGCAACCACTAAAAATTAAAATAATCTATGATGAATTAATCTGTGAATAGAGGACACGACAAGCTTAGCTTTGCTTCTGTAGTTACGAATATTTACTAAATAGGTACTAATTACAAACTAGTTCTAATATTAGTTGGGCTTTCATGTGTCTAACCATGGTATATCAGATCTTGAATGACAAAAATAGTTACTCTTTCAAAATTATTCTTGCTTATATAATATTTTTTTTATAATTATAGCTGCGAGAATACTGGATGGCTAATGTTGTGTTTCTGATTCAGGGATATGCAAACAAACCCGACCATGTCTTCCCTGTCACCAGTCGCGTCAGGCGTAAGTATTCCTTTAGTCGTGACCTGATTGGCACTCTCATTACTCTCCTTTACTGTCACGACCTCACTCTCTGTCACCACTACTGTTATTTTACTGTCACGACTTCACTGTCACCAGTACTGTTCCTTTACTGTCATGACCTCACTGTCTGTCACCATTACTGTTATTTTACTGTCACGACCTCACTGTCACCAGTACTATCTCGACTTCACTCTGTCACCATTATTGTCGCCTTTACTGTCATGACCTCACTATCTCCTTTACTGTCATGACCTCACTGTCTCCTTTACTGTCATGACCTCACTATCTCATTTACTGTCATGACCTCACTGTCTCCTTTACTGTCATGACCTCACTGTCTCCTTTACTGTCATGACCTCACTGTCCCCTTTACTGTCATGACCTCACTGTCTCCTTTACTGTCATGACCTCACTGTCCTTTACTGTCATGACCTCACTGTCCCCTTTACTGTCATGACCTCATTGTCTCCTTTACTGCCATGACCTCAATGTCACCATTACTGTCACCATCCCGCTGTCATCATTACTGTCATGACCTGCATTATTATCATTATTGTCTTCTTTGCTGTTGTGATATAAGATTGGTTATTAAATTAATGGGGAAACTCACAACCAGTAATGGGCATACGGGACCTGGGGAAAGGTTAAGGATGGGAGGCATGCATAATTGATTCAAGGAAGAGGAGGGTAGCTCAAACTTCTTGGATCTAGAGACCTTTACCAGCATCAGATTACTCTTCCCCTATTGAAGGTCATCTCGGTAATAAATGAAGCGTTTAATCAAAATCTTACACAGTTTGCTGAGAGTACTGAGTTTCAATTGAGGATGACAATATTACTTTTAGATTTAAGAGAAGAAAGGTAAGTTGATAGCGTCGAGGAAGGGGGGCTATTCTTAATTAAACGCTATCAACTTGCCTTTTCGTCTCTTAAATATAATACCAATATTGTCAGCCTTTCTTTTGACAAAGGCAATTCGGTGGTTGTCCTTGATCGCGAGGGTTACCTCCGTAAGGTGAAGCCTTGCAGTACTGAATTTAGTAAGTTACCTCGTGTTTCTTTTGCAGGGTCCATCTTGAGAGAGGCTGCCAGAGAGGTCAGCTACGCTTCACAAGTAAACAGGAAGATCAAAGTGAAGGGAGGAACCGCAGATTATTTACAAGTCACAGAAACTAATAACCTGATTGTTGGTCCCCAGAGCGAACGCACCTCAGCAGGTAACGTGAACACAGTTCAGGCACAGATATATACCGAGAGGTGTATTTTTCTGTGTATATTCACTGAAAGCTTACTTTAAAGTGTACTGGATCTTAGTGTGGTCAGGAAGTCTACTCCCCTTGAAAACATACAATTTGGCTAACACAATGTTGTATCATATAATTGTTATCATAAAATTTAAGATTATAATCCGTGATAACATTTTCATATTATTGAAAAGTTATGTTATTAAAGTTGTAGGTTATAGTGACAATTTTTTATATGTGTTGACTACCTGAATTTATGTCACGACTTTAGGCGCTAAGACCAAAATAGAATGTAGCATCGGACAAGGGTTAGGATATGTGTAATAACTACAAATATCCAGACTATGTAATACCGGAAAATGAAGACACATAATGTAAAACCAGGAGGGATTAAAGCTAAATACAAGTATGCAGAGGTAGAAAATTATGTTAGCATAATGAAACAGTAATGTTAGAAAATAATAGTGGAGACTGAATGTGTGAATATGATTATCGTAGACAGTACCGACAGGTTGATAAGACATGTGTAACAGTTAGGTTACTTCATTCCGAAACGTTTCGCCTACACAGTAAGCTACTTTAGTCGAGTACAGAGGAGGTAGCAGAAACAGTAGAGATGTAAAGACGATGTCATCAGCCCATCATCCTTCAGGATGTAGCTTTCAGGGATTATGGACTGATTACATCATTATATCTCTACTGCTTCTACCTCCTATGTACTCGACTGAAGAAGCCTACTGTGTAAGCGAAACGTTTCGGAAAAAAATTACCCGTTGCACATGTTTCTTATCAAGAAGCTAAATTTACTAGTGCTAATATAAGTGTTTTTTTTTTTTTCAAAATATAACGTGTGTATGTGTGCGTTGTTTTAACAGCGTGTTTCCGAGTACACACGTTCGAAGTGCTGAGGCCCTACCCTGAAGGTGGTCAAGTTGTGGTGCTGGAGACTCATGATGGTGGCCGCTTCCTCCACGGCAGCGCCTCTGGCAGCCTCTCCCTCATGGTCAGTTCCTTAACAATCTGGTGAAAAACAGCCTTTAAATAACATTTATGCAAATTATTATTATCATGTTAGCATAGGTAAGTTTATTTAGGCACAGGTTCACATAAGTATAATTATCACAGTAAATTACCGAGGATAACGCCACAAAATTCAAAGTGACTTATTGCCATTGGGAGTATACAATACTAAACAATAGGTGGGCTATTTAGTGTTTTATTTTATTTTTATAATACACTTTACTTTTAGTTTTACATAAATAATGTGTTAAGGCTGTTCCTAACACTCCAGATGCTGACATCTTGTCTGTACAAACTTTCTGTGAGGTGACTGTGTAGACGCCGACTGGAAATTATGCTTCGAGTGAAGAGTGAGTGATGATGATTGGTCGAGTGTGAACTATGTGGTTCTTAACTTTTAGTTGTTGATTTATTTATGATTGAGTGAAATCAATAACGGATGTCGAAGCTGTTTACTAATACACTGTCTTACTGTAAACATACTATCAATCTCTCATAATTTATTAGTACTGCTACTGAGATTAATATAGCTTTATCCTTCAACATGCATTTAATTCATATATAAAAAAGTATTTTAACACACCGGCCGTCTCCCACAATGGTAGGGTAACCTGAAAAAAAAAAAAAAAGTTTACCATCATTCTATCACCTTGCAAGAGGCACACTGACATTACAGCTCCGATGCTTCTCTAAACTGCGATATCCCCACACTTCCTTCAGAGTGCAGTTACTGTACTTTCCACTTCCAGGATTCATCGGCTAACCGGTTTTGCTGAATCCCTTAAGAAACTTTACCTTGCGTCGTCATAAAAACTACTTAATAATAATAATGATAATATCTTTATTTACCACAAGTACAAGGTATACAGACCATACCTGGACCTGGAGTTTACCTGGAGAGAGCTGACATCAATGACATACTACTAGTACATATAGGAAGCCCCTTGTTATGATGAGCATTTCGGGCAAATAAGGTCAGTTTTGTTCCAGGTTGCGACCCACACCAGTCGACTAACACCACCACGCCAGGTACCCATTTTACACTGATGGGTGAATCTCAGAAGTACCAGTTCCTAGTAACCAGTTGCCGGTAACCAGTTACCAGTAGTATGACTAACAACCGTCTGCGTGAATCACTGACTGTTTCACGTTGCAGCTGACCATAGCATGTTTTTGAACGCCGCTCACCCCTTGGCATCACTTGGGAGTCAGTTTTAAGATAGAGAGCAGAGAGGCAGGGTGGGCCTGTGCTTCCCATATTTTCCGTTATAATTATACGTACTAACCAGCCTACGTGAGAGTTCTTACCCAATCCACGTTTCGAACCCCCCACATGACATGAACAGGGATAACATGTCACTAATGTTTTCCAGCCGTACCGGAGGAGATTCGAACCCTGGACCTCAGTGTGAGCTGAGTGCACTAGCGATCGAGCTACGGGACACTTGCCTTCCCTCCACTGCAGATTTATATATCCTCCAAGTCATCCTATTTTTCTCCAGCCTCTCTACTGTCCAAATCACCTTAATAACTTCCTCAGCTCTCTGGATAATATTTTTAGTAACCCCACACATCCTTCTAATCTCCAAACTACGAATTTTCTGCATGTTATTCACACCACAGATTGCCATAGGTACCATATCTCAACTGCCCCCTTCAAGATGTAAAACCCATGCCTCATACCCATGTAAGTGTTCGTACCACTATACACTAATACATTGCCCCCCTTTTGTCCACGCGAGTAACGTTCTTTGTCTCCACAGATACCTCATTGCACTACTCACCTTTTTTTACCCTCAGTTCTGTAGTTCACCTCTTCTTTCGCAGTTCCATCAGCCGACAAGTCAACTTTCAAATATCTGAACACATTCACCTATCATACTCCCTCCTTCCAATCTGATAAAAAGTATATTTATATAAAGGTATTTACTTTGTTTTATACTTATTTCTAACTAGAGATTCACTACAAATCTTATGATTACAAGCATTGATCCTGATACCAACCTCTTATATAATGACTTAAATGAACCAAACAGTTACTGTAATTACTACACTGCAGAACAATCAAAGGCACTTCTCAGTGCCAATAACAACATAACTATCTTTAACTACAATATCAGATCTTTAAGCAAGCATTACGATGACCTCATAGCATTACTAAATTCCTTACATGCCAATATGTCATTCATTACACTAACTGAAACCTGGCTAAAGCCTGATACTACAGATGTCTATGCCATTCCTGGTTACACAGCCATACACAACTGTAGGCCAGACCAACAAGGGGGTGGCACAGCCATATACTACTCAGACCAACTAGAATGTATCACTAATACTTGCACAAGGGATGAACATGGGGAATATATAATAGCTAAATTCAAATCCAAATACCTACAAAAACCTCTCACATTGATAAACATCTACAGAGTTCCACAGTCAAACATTAGCCAATTTAGTCAAAACCTAGGAAGTATGATAACTGATGCACGCATGAACAAAGATCACTTACTACTCTCAGGTGACTTCAATATAAATCTCCTGCAAGACCAGGATCCACACGTTACTGAATTCACAAACACAATGAGTAACTGTATGTTGCTACCAACAGTAACAAAACCTACAAGAGTTACAGAGACTAGTGTTTCCCTACTTGACCACATCTGGACCAACACCATATCCCCTTTAAAATCAGGCATAATTACAGATAATACCACAGACCACTACCCTACTTTCCTCAACAACTCTTGGTAAACTACCCCAAGACACTACTAAAGTCACCTTCAGACTTCACAATGAGGCAGCCATTAATAACTTCACAACAGCAGTAGCAAACATTGACTGGCACACTGAGCTAGAAATCTATACAGATATTGACGAATGTATTAATAATTTTCTAAAAAAGACCCAATACCTCTATAATAAGCACTGCCCTAAAAAAACTAAACAGATGACAGCTAAGAGACTGAACAGTCCCTGGCTAACACCCAGCATTCTCAAATCCATAAATAAAAAACACCAATATGAAAAACAGTACAGAATGGGTCACATAACCAGAGACCAAACAAAACGTTACTCGTCAATCCTAACCAGCCTGATAAGAAGGGCAAAAAAATTGTATTATGAGAACAGATTATCCAACTTACGAGGTGATATAAAAAAGACCTGGAAAACCCTATCAGAAATTCTGGGAACAAAAAAGATATCACGAAATAGCGAAATAAAATTAGCAAAATCAGATGAACCTCAACTCCCACCAACAGAAACAGCAAACAGACTCAATGATTTCTTCTCCACTATAGGACAAAACCTTGCCAATAAAATCCCAAGCTCAGATACCCCACCAAATGACTACCTCACCGGCAACTACCCGAACACACTGTTCCTAGCTCCGACTAACCCATACGAAGTCTCCCTTATTATCAATGCACTAAAAAACAAGGCAGGAGATTTAAATACCTTACCACCCTTTATATACAAAAAAATGTCACAAGTGCTATCACCAATCATTGCAACACTCTTTAACAAATCCATTGAATCCTCCACCTTCCCTACAGTACTCAAAATAGCAAGGGTCACCCCGATCCACAGAGGAGACCAAACAGAGTTGAATAACTATAGGCCAATATCCAACTTACACCCTCTCTCAAAAATCTTCGAAAAATTAATTCATAAACGAATCTACTCCTACCTTATCTCCCAAAACATACTCAACCCCTGCCAATTTGGATTCAGGCCTAATAAAAATACTAATGATGCTATTGTACACATGCTAGAACATATATACACTGCAATAGAGAAAAAAGAAGTCCCACTGGGGATCTTCATTGACTTACGTAAAGCTTTTGATACAGTTGACCATGACTTGCTCCACGTAAAATTGTCACACTATGGTATAAGAGGGCACTCCCTCAACTACCTCAAGTCATACCTCAGCAACAGAAGCCAATATGTGTACGCAAATGGGGCAAACTCTTCTGCACAACCAATTACAGTTGGTGTCCCACAGGGAAGTGTCCTTGGCCCTCTTCTCTTTCTCCTATACATAAATGACCTACCAAATGCTTCGCAATTACTCAAACCCACACTATTTGCAGATGACACTACATACGTCTTCTCCCACCCGAGCCCAGTCACGCTAGCCAATACTGTAAATACCGAATTACAGAAAATATCTACCTGGATGAGGACTAACAAACTTACACTAAACATTGACAAAACCTACTTCATTCAGTTTGGTAACAGAGCTACAGATGTCCCTCTTAACATAATGATAAACGGATCACCTATCACAAAGCTAACAGAGGGAAAATTCTTAGGAATCCACCTTGATAATAGACTCAAATTTCATACACATATACAACAAATTTCTAAAAAAATTTCCAAGACTGTAGGCATACTATCGAAGATACGGTACTGTGCTCCACAGTCAGCCCTCCTGGCCCTATATCACTCACTTATTTACCCCTATCTCACCTATGGAATTTGTGCATGGGGCTCAACAACAATTAACCATCTCAGACCACTAATTACCCAACAAAAGGCTGCAGTTAGAATGATAACAAATTCTCACTACAGGCAGCACACTCCACCAATATTCAATACACTAAACCTACTCACCATACAAAACATCCATACTTATTACTGCACCTATTACATACATAGAACACTTAACTCTGATATTAACCCTCCCCTCAAACATCTCCTTGCCAACCTCAACAGAACACATGACCATAACACAAGGCACAGATCACTCTTTGATGTTCCTCGTGTCCATCTCACACTATGCAAAAACTCAATGCACATAAAAGGCCCTAAAATCTGGAATTCATTACCTGTAAATATAAAAGAAACACTACCTGTTTATAAATTCAAGACTCTTCTCAAAGAACACTTACTCACCCAAAACCAAATAAATACTGAATAACTCAACCTTATAAATTGTATATCTTAAATGTTTCTCACAATTATATCACATAAATGTTAAACCTAAAACCCAATCTAACTTTACTATTTTTTTAAATAAACTACCTAACAGAATTCTCCATACGACTGAATGTACAATAATACATGCAACCATATGACCTGTCTTTGTAATACTCACTTGTACTTTATAGTAATCTGTTTACATTAATGTTTTATCACTGATTTCATCATTGCTTAGTTAATCTTAAGTTAATTTTAAGCCAGCCCGTAATGCTATGCATAGTATAAGTGGCTTTGGCATGCTGCTCTTATCTGTATTTTTTTTTTTGTACCTCTGTATGTGTGCACAAGGTGTTCTTATACCAGCGTTGCGTTTCAGGAAGGGACGAGGGTGGAGATGGAGCAAGCCATGCAGACAGATGACAGGTTCTTCCTAGTGTACAGTGATGTTGGGGACCGCTACACCAAGATCAAACACCTTCATACAGGTAAGATGCAGCACTCAATGCTTCTTGCTGCACATGCATTTGAAAAAGTTATTAAAACTCTTATTGAGAGCAATTTCTTCATATATTGCAGTATACACAGTCTCAATAATGTGTGAGAGAATCACAACTCGTTTTGATTGAATCATAAAATTTCATAAAAAAAAATGATATAATCACAAAAAAATGATACAATAAAAACAGATCTAATTTAATCATAAATGATTTGATAGAATCATAGAAAAGACCTGACAGAATCATAATAAGAGCTGACCTAAATATAATTTAAGTATTGGCATTATTGCCGACATTAAAGATTCCACATCACCGCACTTAGCAGGAGGATCGATCCTCCATCCCTTCAGCTGAATGATCCACAAGGCTTTAGCGCTTTGTATTAAATTATTAAATCAACAATAAAAAATAAGTTACAACAAATATTGCATTGACTCCTTTTGCGTAAATGACTTAACCATTGTATCCACCACGAGCGTGTAAGTAAACTTGGGTTCTAATGTGCATTTATTGATCCACAGGACTGTTCCTGTCAGCCTCATACACCGAGGTGTCTCTGCTCAGTCACACAAGCGGCTTCTCTGACCAAATGCTATTTGAAAGTTTTCATTGTAGCCATTCTTAGTCATCCGCTGGTGATGTTACGTAGGCCTACTGTGACGTTACACAGGATTAGTCTTCTACTCGCTGTGGCGTTACGTAGGCCTGTTTCCTACCCAGTGTCGCTGAATTGTAGGCCTGTATCCTATTATTGACGTTATGGAGGCTTCATGACTCATGCCTGCTGTTGCCGATTTGCACGTGTACTATCTCCTACCTACCTGCTGTTCATGAGTGGCAGGTTTACTGACTGTCTTGCATGCTATGGACATTGTGTAAGCCTACTGCCTCCTGGCTGCTATTGACCTTGTATGGCCTTGTGTCACCACGTTGGTGATGACGCATTATAAGACGTGCGTTTCCTGTCTGGTGGCGCTTTTATGGATATCTAAACAGGTGACACATGCGTGCTACACATGTATCTCACACAGGAAGCTGTGATGTCATACGTATACACCAGTTATCTTAAGGATAGGGTGTCAGCCTACAGCCTCAACATCTTGATACAAAAGCGCTGAGCTGCAATCAACATAATTATCAAAACTACTTCTGTGTATATTTTGAATATTTATTTATATTTATTAAAAATATTTTAATTTATTATATAATATTACTGGAACCTGGATGTCTCAGATTTTCACATTGCTTTAATATATTTTATAATTTATTAATTAAATCATTTCTTAAATAGTGACTTTATGTCCCCTTTGACATCAAGACCATAAACTAAGTAGTATATCAAACTATACATAGAAACAAAATGTATTAGTATACAGAAGACAGTATCAAACTGTTATAATCGTGATCATATTTTTTAAGGAGTGTATAGCAGTATAGAGCAACTGCCCTATTATACCAGCAGTATATAGCAGGAAGCAGCAACTGTCCTGTTATACCAGCAGTAAGCACCAACTGTCCTGTTATACCAGCAGTAAGCACCAACTGCCCTGTTATACCAGCAGTATACAGCAGGAAGCAGCAACTGCCCTGTTATACGAGCAGTAAGCAGCAACTGCCCTGTTATACCAGCAGTAAGCAGCAACTGCCCTGTTATACCAGCAGTAAGCAGCAACTGCCCTGTTATACCAGCAGTAAGCAGCAACTGCCCTGTTATACCAACAGTAAGCAGCAACTGCCCTGTTATACCAGCAGTAAGCAGCAACTGCCCTGTTATACCAGCAGTATACAGCAGGAAGCATTATTATTATTATTACAATCAAGGGGGAAGCGCTAAACCCGGAGGATTATACAGCGCCTGGGGGGGGATGTGGAAGGCATTCAGGCTTAATTTGGGGAACTGGAGCACAGATCCAATTCCCTAAATCAAGAGCCCCTCACCAACATCAAGGAACCTTCCTTGAGGGGTAGCAGGAAGCAGCAACTGCTCTATTATACCAGCAGTACACAGCATGAAGCAGCAACTGCCCTGTTATACCAGCAGTGTACAGGAGAAAGCAGCAACTGCCCTGTTATACCAGCAGTATACAGCAGGAAGCAGCAACTGTCCTGTTATACCAGCAGTATACAGCAGGAAGCAGCAACTGCCCTGTTATACCAGCAGTATACAGCAGGAAGCAGCAACTGCCCTGTTATACCAGCAGTAAGCAGCAACTGCCCTGTTATACTAGCAGTAAGCAGCAACTGCCCTGTTATACCAGCAGTAAGCAGCAACTGCCCTGCTATACCAGCAGTAAGCAGCAACTGCCCTGTTATACCAGCAGTAAGCAGCAACTGCCCTGTTATACCAGCAGTAAGCAGCAACTGCCCTGTTATACCAGCAGTAAGCAGCAACTGCCCTGTTATACCAGCAGTAAGCAGCAACTGCCCTGTTATACCAGCAGTAAGCAGCAACTGCCCTGTTATACCAGCAGTATGCAGCAACTGCTCTGTTATACCAGCAGTATACAGCAGGAAGCAGCAACTGCCCAGTTATATCAGCAGTATACAGCAGGAAGCAGCAACTACCCTGTTATACCAGCAGTGTACAGCAGAAAGCAACTGTCCTGGTATGATACCAGCAGTACACAGAAACTCCCCTCTTGTTATACCAGCAGTGTACAGCAGGAAGCAGCAAATGCCCTGGTGTAATACACAACGTCACTATCTCCACTCATCTCATGAGGTGTTACCAGTAATATTTAAGTAAAAAAGTGAGCAATTGCAGCTCAGATTTTATCTTCGATGCAGACACAAATAATTTAACTTATTAAAAAATTATGTTTTGTATTTCATGAGATCTTTTACTAAAACAAAACAAAAAAATACAGAAAGCAAACTATGTTATGAAAATATCAAAATCTGGTTGGCAACAACGGCGCGGCACTAAGCTCTATTATTTCACAATGTTTCGTTTAATAATCACAATACCGTACAGTACTATTAGGAGCCTCTGGTCAAGATCGAATCCTCAAACTTCATTGTTATCTATACAGGCATATACGAAAAACACGAGGCAAGAATGTAAATTTGGCAAGAGAAGCAAGCATCCTGCTGACCACACAGCCCAACCTACTTAACAGGTAGACATAAGATTGTGGAGCACAGGATAATACACCGAGAGGTGTATATCTCTTCTCATTTTTATGCTAATAGTTTATCTTAATCCCTATTTTAGGGATTGACGCAGTATTGTATGGTGGCGCACAGGTTATATGCAGCCTGAATAACCCTTGTGTAGTCGAAAGGGCTTCAAACAGAATAAAGAAAGGAAGTGTGGCATTGTGTGGGTGTGTGGTTGGGAGAGCTGGATACAAGCTCAGCCATATGAGTGAGTGCAGGCACAGCACACACACACCGTCATGGCTCAACACATAAGTTACTTCTCACCAGGACCTGCAAAAATACCAGACGAGGTAAGAAAGTCTCATAGTGACGATTTACGATCCCTCTTTTAAAGGATGTCAGTTGTCATTTTTTTTTAGTGTGAAGATGAGACGCACTGCACGAATTAATTATGCATAGAACGAATTTTAGGGAGTGCAAAGCCATGCGCTACAACCAACAGTGGAATTAGCCACAACCATGTATTTATATTTCATTTAATGGACTTAATTAAGTTGCTGTGGTATTTGAGATAGCAAGTGGTTTACAAAGCTGTTATGCTTGAGGGACCACAAATTGATTTTTTGCTTTATCACGTCCCTTGCTGGAGTAAATTAGAGATTATCATGCATAGTGGCCTGACCTTCGTGACCTTCAACGAAATTTCCACTGGCTTGGGTGCGAACTGTCCTTCAGACAACTAAAGTTTGAAATTGATGCAGTGAGATTCGAGTCCAAGCAGGAAGAGTTGTGTGTTGAAGGGTTGGTGGGGACAATACACAAATAACCCGCACATGAGAGGAGGTTACAACGATGTTAAAGTCCGACGTAAACTACTACTACTCTCCCATGTGAGGATTATTTGTGTATTGTTCCAGTCACGGTATTGTGCCTTTTTATTTAATGCTGGGGGACATAAGGCTCTTGCATGGCCTCCAGTCCGGCACGATGTTGTTCCTATCATCAACCTCCATGACACTCGTCACCAGCCACCAGGAGCACCTCGCATCACCACCCTTTATCTTACTATAACAGTCAGATGATCAGCATGTGTAAGATGTGGTGTAGAACCTTCTGTTAAACTAAAGTATCTTTTTTTTTTCAAATCATTCAAAACATTCTTTTTTTTACCTGGAGAGAGTTTCGGGGGTCAACGCCCCCGCGGCCCGGTCTGAGACCAGGCCTCATGGTGGATCAGGGTCTGATCAACCAGGCTGTTACTGCTGGCCGCACGCAAGCTGATGTACGAACCACAGCCCGGTTGGTCAGGTACTGACTTTAGGTGCCTGTCCAGTTCTTCTTGAACACAGTTGAATAAAGTCATCACATATTGTTCTGGACAGATATGGAGGAGTTTCAAATTGTCTGTTTTATGTGGCTCGAAGGAAATAGATCAAACTTAGGAGTGAGTTTTAACAAGTCAATGTAGTTGCCATTACTGGTAAGCCAAATGTTTCATGATATTCACTGAAAGGTAACCCACGCTCCGCCAGTGTGGTTAATGCTGTTGCTATGTTATGTTCCATTAGTTGACTCGAGAGATGAACCACGTTTTGTCCTATGATCGTCAAAGTTTTCATGGCTGTATTTAATTGGATTACTCCAGTCAGTAAGTGCTGTAGATTTTTTAATAAATTTTGTTTATATATATAACAACTTGGTTGATCAGGCCCTGATCCACCGGGAGGCCTGGTTGTGGACCGGGTCGCGGGAAAGTTGATCCCTGGAATACCCTCCAGGCGGACTCCAGGTATTATTTTTTTTAATAGGCACATTTTGGCAAGATTGTTTTAATACCTTAACAGTTAAATCGTACAATAATTTTTGAAAAAACAAAATATTAAGTATGGGTTCAGAGCCGAATTTATTCATAACCAAATGGAAAAAAAAATTACTAAACTTTTGAGAGGCCCCTTCAAACTGTAAGTTTGAAGGGGCCCTTCAAACTGTAGTTTGTTGAGCGTATGGTTAAATCCAACCCCGACTCTCTCATTAAATTTCTACTATTGCATTATTCAAATTTGTCTTAAATTTTACCATTTTTTCAGTGTTATTTTTTTTTCTCGTTTAACATCAAATTGTTGTGGATGGCCCACTGAAAGATGGTTTACGTCAGTTTGAAGATTTACTGTGTCCTCGATGGACGCCACTCTTATACATATTTTGTTTCGTCTGCAAAGGCTGATATTGTTTCAAGATTTATATCCCTGCCTAAGTTTGATATAGGAATATGAAAGAGGACAGAGGCGAGCACTGTGACTTGAAAAAGATTTTCACAGCGGTAGCTCCTAATTTTTACTGTTACTCTTTAGGTTCTGCTTGTTAAAAAAAGTTAAATATCCATCTGTCCACTTTTCCAGGTATTCATTTTGCATGCATTTTGTGCTCTATTACACCATGGTCGCACAAGACACCCTTTACAAAGTCAGTTCATGCCTCCTCTGCAATTTACTCGTCTCCCAGAGCATCCAAGACCATGTCATTGGCCAGTAGGTAAAATTTTATTTGCTGTTCGTATTCGAAAACGACTACTGCACAACCTGCACCAAAGCAGATAAACTAGACTAGAATTACCCAGCAGTAACGAGTTTACCTGGAGAGAGTTCCGGGGGTCAACGCCCCCGCGGCCCGGTCTGTGAGGCGACAGTGGTCGCCCTCATAGCTTGTTTCCTTCACCTACTTTCACTTGCCTTGTCTGTTTTCCCAGGTACTTCATTCCTTGATGCCGTAGAGGGTTTTTTAAACCAAGCAATTAGACATATTCTGCCCTTCCTTGGATCGTACCTAATTACCTCTGAGTCCAGAGGTACTGTATGACCTCTATGGGTTTAGCACTTCCTCCTAAATATAATATAATATGTATCCAGTAGTGAGTATCATACGGTGGGCACTACTGACTTCACTAAGTGCTGGTACGAGGTAACGGAGCGAGCAATCAGTGTCTATATGACTAATACAAGTTAGAGACAGAGAGGGCTGATGGTGTTAAATGACCTTCCACTTTGGGTGTGAATTATTTGCATATATATTTTTGTTTTTTTGGGCGTCTTGTGAAGACTAACACAGCATCAGGCTGTGCTGATCAGATTATTATTATTATTATTATAATCAAGGGGGAAGCGCTAAACCCAGAGGATTATACAGCGCCTGGGGGGGGATGTGGAAGGCATTCAGGCTTAATTCGGGGAACTGGAGCACAAATCCAATTCCCTAAATCAAGAGCCCCTCACCAACATCAAGGAACCTTCCTTGAGGGGTGTGCTGATCAGAGTCCGCGCCAGCAAACAAAACCGGTTATCTTAAAATAGATTTAGAGGTTCCAGCGAGTGCGCTCAGCTCCCCCCCCCCCCCACACACACCTTATTGAAAGGCTAACTTTGTCAGACCCACAATTAGATTCTTTAAATCCAAATTTGCCCCAATTAAAATTAAAAATTATCAATTATCCAGAGCAATTACCTGCAGTGGGATCTTAGGTTAATCAGTGACTGCTTCACTACTATCCTCTAATCACCTAATCTGACACTCCTCCATTTTCAACCTAATCTTATTATAATAGACAAAATATAACAATGTAGATGGGAATTTGAGATCAAGGAAAGTAGGGGTAGAAAAACATTGTTTCCTATTTACTGAACATTTCAACTATTACAAGAGTTTACGCTTGCATTCCTACAGCTTAATTACTATACAGAAATGGGGCCATATTACTAGGGAGAATGGGTAGGGGAGAAGCAAGAGGTATGTCTAGAATTTGGTCCTTACAATATACTTCAAGTCTAGACTATAATTTTTAAAGGGGTGGACCGGTAAGCCAGCGGAAGGCCTCGGTCAGATGACCAAAAGCTCCAAAGGCGGGTCATCATCTGACTAAGACCCGCGTCAGGAAACATTTGTCCTGTTTCCTGACGAACCTTACCTAACCTAACCTAACTTCAAGTCTATTAACTATATGCAGTCCAGGAGAACACCTTCCTGGCTGTCTCACACCAGTCTCACCTTCCTCTTGACATTCTCGGCTTCATAAATCCTTGATACAAGAGACCTCCTTGATATAAGAGACTTTGATCATTGTTCTGGACAGTCGATCCGGAACACTGATCAAAGTCTGTTACTATCGCTACAAAACACTCTTCCCTTTCCACCACGATTACCATTAGCAGTTCCCCCCACTTAGTCCATTATATATATGAGGGTTCACTACCAGATTTATGAATAACACGGATGAACATATTCAAGAATTTAAAAACAAATTATGTCTCAGCTAAATGTAACTAATCATAAGTAAGTTTATTTAGGTACAGGTACACATAAATAGTTACACAAATTATCATACCTAGTAAATGTGTAAGTTACCTAGGATAACCAACAAAGTTGCACAAAGTAACTTATTTCCATTGGGGTGTGTTATGGTACATCATATTTTTTAGATCTGCGAGATCTGCCTTAGGAGATGGGTCTAGGTCAGCATTTCTTAATAGCAGAGGGTACAAGGCCACAACCCAGGTCATCAGCAATTCTTACCAGCACTTAACAACTGGACACTGGCTGGAGCAGTACACAAGTTGGCTGAGGAGAAAACTTGTTCTCTTCTAAACACTTCTCTCTGTGCGAGACTGCGTCTGAGACCACATTCTTGCACCAACATAAATATATATTCAAAATTCGACCTTGCATATTTTTTTGTCAGATGCATTGCGGCTAGGTTTTTTTTTGTGGATTGCTTACTTTTTTTTTAAGGTGGAGTACCATGGTACTGGCGAATGGCTCTTAGATACATGGTATCGAGTTATCCTCCCCTTCATTAAATCAAACTTGATTATGGCACTCTCTCCAGTGAGTAGTATAGTGGTATGAACCAGTTAGGGCTGTGAGTGTTGCCAGATCCCATGACAGGTGAAGGGGTCAAGGATGGTGCATCATGTTAACAATGAAGGAAGATTATTTTTAGCTTAAAAAAAAAAAAGGCGCAGAGTATAAAATAAAGTTATTGTGTATGCCTCTTCAAGGGGGGCTCCTTGGCATGGTGAAGAGGCTCTTGGTCTGAGGAATTAGACCTATCGGTCTTCTTCCTCAGACCGAACCTAATTACCCCCCAATCTCCCCTCCCCTATCCCATCCTCCCCATCCCCCCCTTTTTCCTTTCCTCCTCCTCCTCCCCACTCCTCCCTTTTGCCCTTCCTCTTTTTGTCCTTTGGGATTTCTCCCACAGGCGCGCTAGTTCCTAGGTAGGGGAAAGGACACCGGGGTCCATCCCATTCCGTTGAGGTTTCTTGGCGGTGGCGTAGTTTGCCGTGGAATCTGGATTGCCTAGGGATGTCCCGATCCCTCTCCGGTATCCCGGAGTAGCTTTGGGTGTCTTTTGGGCGACGGGTGTATCTCTGGAAGCCACCTTTCGGATTCCGGGGGTGGTGGCTGAAGGAGGTATGCTTTGTGGCGGATATCCGGCCGCCCTCTCTTTTGTCCACCGAGGTAGCTCGGCAGATGTGAGGTTGCTATCCCAGATTGCTGGTTTACTGGCATGAAGGGTAGGGTATGGCACGGGTTCCATGCTGCATCTGCGCTACTAGCGGTGTCGAGTCCTCTTGGGCGCGGAGGGAGATTTCTGGCCCTTTCATTCCTCCTAGGAACTATCCCTCCCCGGTCCCCCCTTTTTTTTTCTTTTTTTTATTTTTATTTTCTTTTCTTCTTTCTTTTTTTTTCTTAAAAACAAAAAGAAAGAAGTAATCTAACCATGGCAGCCCTAGTCCATGAACCTGGTACCCCCGGGCCCCTTCTTGATACCGCACCCCGTTCTGACCCCGCCTCGTCTTTGGACCACTCTTCAGACATTCCTCATGCCTCTGTACCTATTGCCGGTGCTGTTTCCTCACCCGCTTCAGGTACTGAGGCCTCGACTGACTCCTTCGATTTATCAGACCTTCGCTCTCCTCTGACTATGCTTCCGGCCTCTCCCTCTACGGTGCGGCAATTTTCAAATCGCCGACCCGTTCCACGTCGGACCAACTCTGGTCCCACGCCTAAACGTCAACGACAATTACCTGCTGATGATACTTCTCCACCTTCACCTTCTCGTTCTTCTCAGAAACGATCGACACGTCCTTCACTACCTTTCCACGCTCAGTTTCAGACTGAACAGTGGACTAAATTCTTCACTTTACGACCAACTTCCTCTACTGCCTATCTTTCTGACCATAGTATTGGCAAGGCACTCCTACGCCATGTTGGTAAAGATATTTCTTTTCATGCTCTTAAGAGCGGTACGCGCATCATTACCGTACAGAATGCTACCCAGGCTCGTGAGCTCTCTCGTCTTTCCCATATAGATACTGTTCCTGTCACCCTTGAAAAACATCATTCCCTCAATTCTTGTAGTGGTACCGTTATTCTGCCCCATACCATAGTTCAACAAAATTTCCAGACATGTGGCACCGACATTCTAGAACAGCTGGAACTCCAAGATCTCCCAATCCTCAAGGTAGACACTTACGTTCTTCCTGCCCGTGGGCGGAGACGATACCCTAGCAATGTGGCTCGTTTAACTTTTGACAGCCGAGAACTCCCATCCTCAGTTTATATAGCAGGACATCGGTTACAAGTTCGAAAGGTGATCCCTACACCACAACAGTGTAGAAATTGCTGGCGATTTGGCCATCCAGCGAAATATTGCAGATCTATCGCCGAATGCCCAGTCTGTGGTGCCGATGACCATTCTAATACGTCTTGCAATCGATCTCCCTCTTGCCTTAACTGTCATGAGGCTCACCCTTCGTACTCTCGCCGTTGTCAGGTCTATTTAAACGAGCGGGAAATCCGTTACCTCAAAGAGACAGAAGGTCTCCCTTATGCCATGGCAGTTTCTCATCTCCGCCTCCAAGGGAGACTCCCACGTGTTTCTTATTCCCGTGTTTCAAAACGTCCCCCCACTTCTGGTATCCCATCTTCTACACCCACCTCTGTGGTTACCTCTCCCATAATCACTCCTGTATCTAATCCTTTTGCTGTCCTCGGCTCAGACGTCCCTACTTCAACGCCTCAGTCTAATCTCGCTTCTTCGAGTTCTCTCTTACAAGCCTCAGTATCGACGAGACCTCGTACGACACCTCTTCCCAATCGTCCCTCTACTTCTCAAAAGTCAAAAAAAAGGTCCGGTAACACCTCCTACCCATCTTCCACCTCCTCATTTTACCCTCCCTGTCTCTGTCCCTAGTTCTTCCCCTCTCACTGGCTCAGTTACAAGTGCAGAGGTTCACCCTCCTCCTCGTAATGTACCTTCCTCCCCTGTTCCCTCCCAAGTTTCTTCCTCTTCTGCCACCTCCCAGGTTCCTGTCTCTTCTGTCCCCTGCCACGCTTCTCCAGTTCCCTCCACCCTTTCGCCCCCCCCTACCTTGGTACAGTCCAATACAGTTCCAATCTTTACTCATCCTCCCCCTACCATTCCCAATATTGTCTCCCATACGACATCTCTGAATTCCGAAACACTTGAAGCAATCTCTGAATATATTGCAGAGACCAAACCATCAATGGACACTGATCCACCTTCCGCTCTTTCTCTCTCCTCTGCTCCATCTGCGCAACTCCTTTCTTCACAGCGCACCGTTCCTTCGCTGCTTGAACATTTTCCACTGCCTCCGCATGTGGACTTTTCTAACCCTTCTAGTCCGTAGGAACCCTTACCTGCGGATTTCAAGTATCTTTATCATTGCCAATCATGGCCTTTTTACAGTGGAATATACGCGGCCTCAGGGGTAATCGGGGTGAGCTTCAGATGTTACTCTCCCAGTTTGCCCCTGTTGGTGTTTGCTTACAGGAACCAAAATTACACTCTGCTGTTATTTCTCACATCTCAGGCTATAATTTATTGTATTCTTCAGATCCTTTTCCTGATGGGACCTTTAATGAAAGTGCCCTTCTTCTCCGCACTGATATTCCGTACCATCAGCTATTTGTTCATACTTCGCTGCATTACACAGCAGCCCGTATCCACTTACATAGGTGGTATACGCTCTGTTCTTTATATCTCTCTCCTTCTCGGGCATTATCTATTCCGGATTTTGCCTTCCTTGTTTCGTCATTACCGCCACCGATTCTGTTACTTGGTGATTTTAATGCCCACCATTTCCTCTGGGGAGGGTCTCACTGTGATTCCCGAGGAATTCAGTTAGAGGCTTTTCTTGCCACCCACCCCCTCCATGTTTTAAATACAGGTACTCACACCCATTTTGATCCTCGGACTCATACTCTCTCTTGCATCGATCTCTCAGTTTGCTCTTCCTCCACCGCATTAGACTTTACTTGGTCTGTTCTCCCGGACTTACATGACAGTGATCATTTCCCAATCATTCTTACTTCCCCTTCATATTCGCCACCTCTTCGCACCCCACGCTGGCAATTTAATCGGGCAAATTGGAACCTTTACTCACACCTGACTGTTTTTAAAGAGGTTCCTTCTTCGTCCTCCATCGATGAGCTTTTACACCTCTTCTCGTCCTCCGTTTTCACCGCAGCTTCTCATTCTATACCCCAAACTTCGGGCAGGCATTCTCAGAAATGCGTGCCTTGGTGGTCTCCTGCTTGTGCTCGTGCAGTACGTTTGAAACGCGCTGCATGGGGCAGGTACCGGTACAATAGAACCACAGAGCGACTCCTTGATTTTAAACAGAAGCGTGCGATCGCTCGCCGTGTCATCCGTGACGCTAAACGCACTTGCTGGCGAGATTATGTCTCCACCATCACCTCTGCTTCCTCTATGAGTGCAGTCTGGAAAAAAGTACGAAAACTGAGTGGTAAATATTCTCCTGACCCGGCTCCTGTTCTGCGGGTTGCCGGTGTTGATATAGCAAACCCACTAGATGTTGCCAATGAAATTGGCAATCATCTGGTCCGTATTTCTCAGGGACTCCATCTATGCCCCTCATTTCTTTCCTCAAAGTCTGCCAGAGAGTTAGCACCCTTGGACTTTTCTTCTCTCAGAGAAGAACAGTATAATGTGCCTTTTACACTTCAAGAACTGGAGGCAACACTCTCAGCTTGTCGATCATCGGCAGCTGGGCCCGACGACATTCATATTCGTATGCTACAACATTTACATCAGTCAGCCCTTGCAGTCCTATTACGCCTTTACAATCTTATTTGGTCACAAGGAGTTCTTCCACAGCTGTGGAAATCCGCCATTGTTCTCCCTTTCCGCAAACCAGGCACTATGGGACATGAAACCTCCCACTATCGTCCCATTGCTCTTACCAGTGCAGTTTGCAAAGTAATGGAACGTCTAGTAAATAGACGTTTAGTGTGGTATTTAGAGACACACAACAGTCTCTCCACTCGTCAATATGGCTTTCGTAAGGGACGTTCTACCATAGACCCCTTACTGCGCTTGGATACGTATGTTCGTAATGCCTTTGCGAATAACCACTCAGTTATTGCCATATTTTTTGACCTTGAGAAGGCATATGACACAACTTGGAGGTATAATATTTTAGCCCAAGCCCACTCCTTAGGCCTTCGAGGCAATCTACCATCCTTCCTTAAGAACTTTTTAACTGACAGGCATTTCCGTGTTCGGGTTAATAATGTGCTCTCCCCGGACTTTATCCAAGCTGAAGGTGTCCCCCAGGGATGTGTTCTGAGCACAACACTTTTTCTCCTTGCTATTAATGATTTGGCCTCTAGTCTTCCATCAAATATTTGGTCATCACTCTATGTTGATGACTTCGCTATTGCCTGTGCAGGCGCTGACTGTCACCTCCTTACAGTTTCTCTCCAGCATGCAGTCGACCGTGTTTCCAATTGGGCCACCACACATGGGTTTAAATTTTCCAGCACTAAAACCCACCAAATCACTTTCACTAGACGCTCTGTCATCTCCGATCATCCTTTGTACCTCTATGGCTCACGTATCCCTGAACGTGATACAGTCAAGTTTCTGGGCCTCCTCTTTGATCGTAGGTTATCCTGGAAACCTCACATTACCTCTCTGAAGGCAACTTGTCACAGCCGGCTGAAACTTCTTAAAACCCTTGCTCATCTTTCGTGGGGAGCTGATCGTCGAACCCTCCTTCACCTACATTCCACCCTTATTTTATCGAAACTTGATTATGGTGACCAGATCTATTCAGCGGCATCTCCTACTACTCTCTCTAGCCTTAACCCCATTCATCACCAAGGATTACGTTTATGCCTTGGTGCTTTTCGCTCTTCCCCTGTCGAAAGCCTCTATGCAGAAGCGAACGTTCCATCCTTATCCGATCGCCGTGATGCCCATTGCCTGCGCTACTATGTACGCTCTCATGATCTCCGCAATCCTTCCATTTATAGAATGGTCACTGATATTAGTAGACATTCTTTATTTGTTCGCCGCCCCTGCTTACTCCGTCCCTTCTCTCTTCGCCTTCATTCGCTCTTGTCTTCTCTTCAACTACCACCTTTCTATGTACATGTAGCATCTCACTTTTCCCTACCCCCCTGGGAAGTTCCAGCTGTTCGAGTCTGTTCTTTCTCCCTCCCTTGCTCGAAAGCCCAACTGTCTACGGTCGCTTCCCGCTCTCTTTTTCTTGACCACTTTCACTCTCATTCTCATGCCATTGCTGTGTACACAGATGGCTCTAAGTCTTCTGACGGCGTAGGATTCGCAGCAGTGTTTCCGGACAGCGTCGTACAAGGGCATTTACTATCTTCAGCTAGTATTTTTACTGCTGAATTATATGCCATCCTTACAGCACTTATCCGTATTGCATCTATGCCTGTGTCATCATTTGTGGTTGTCTCGGACTCCCTTAGTGCTTTACAGGCTATACAAAAATTTGATACACCTCACCCCTTAGTCCTCCGTATCCAACTTTGGCTACGCCGCATCTTTACTAAGCATAAAGATATTGTTTTTTGTTGGGTCCCTGGTCATGTTGACGTACAGGGCAATGAACAGGCAGACACTGCTGCGCGGTCAGCAGTACATGACCTACCAGTTTCTTATAGAGGTATTCCATGTACGGACTATTTTGCTGTAATATCTTCCCACCTTCACACCCGTTGGCAACAACGTTGGTCTACTATGCTCGGCAACAAACTTCAGTCTATTAAACCGAGTATAGGTTACTGGCCGTCTTCTTATCACCAGTGTCGAGGTTGGGAGACTACTCTCTCCCGTCTTCGCATTGGCCATACTCGTCTTACTCATGGATATCTCATGGAGAGGCGTCTTGCTCCTCTCTGTGAGAATTGCCAAGCTCCATTATCAGTCAGCCACATTCTGTTGGACTGCCCACTTTATCAACGAGCACGCAGAATTTACCTCTGTCGTCGTCTTCGCCCCGCTGCTCTCTCTTTACCTTCCCTTCTCGCTGATGGACCCACCTTTCATCCGGACTCTCTCATTGACTTTTTGACAACGACTGACTTACTTCACAAATTCTGATACTTTCAGCCCTTTCTACTTGAATCTCTTGCTACCCTCTACCCCCGTACTATCCCCTGCCCCGCTGTTTTCTGTAACCTGCTGATCATCCCCCCTCCCTTCTGCCATCCAATTCCCTTGCTTCCTTCCCTACCCTGCAGCGCTGTATAGCCCTTGTGGCTTAGCGCTTCTTTTTGATTATAATAATAATAATGTGACAGTAAATGATAACAAAGATAATTATTATTTATCAATGTTACATAGACAAGTAGGAATTTGGGACACCTAGGTTGCAAAAAATGTCCCCCTTCGATACCTACCACTGTCATAACCACAAGTTGCTCTGGACCTATTAATTAAATGAAATATACATACACCAGGAATACTGGTAAATATATAAATTTGTGGACTGTATATTAAAAATAAATGGTTATATATATACACAATTACATAACAGAAGGAAAATATATCTTAATATCACTCAACAATTTGACTGGATATTAAGTTGCATCATACTCAGAAAAACCTCACTAACTAAATTTATGAAAACACTGGCCAGAATTATACACAAATCTAGAGAGCTTATCTGAGGTTCCTGGAGCTGTCTTGTCCAGTCGTCTGATATCTCAAGTTATGCAGGAATGCACATCCACCAATTTCGCCTCCTATTTGAGAGGTGTCAACACAATTTTAACCTCTAGAGCACGAAAAATTCTTCCCATTACACCAACGTTGTATCCAATTCAAAACCAAGATGGCGAGTCTTGTCTGCGCAGACGCAGGCTTTCCGTTTTCTATGACATAAATATTATTAAATACAGTATGGCCATCTATTTACATATAAATACTGAATTTCTGGAAAATATATACAGTATTTTCCACAGCAGTAATGACAGGAAATGCACTGCGATGGATTAGGGAATAGCACTAACATCCCATATCATAAAAATCTTTGAAAGGGTCCTAAGAAGCAAGATCGCCGCCCATCTAGATACCCATCAATTAGACAACCCAGGGCAACATAGGTTTAGAGCAGGTTGCTCCTGTCTCTCAGCTACTAGATCACTACGACAAGGTCCTACATACACTAGAAGACAAAGAATGCAGATGTAATATATACAGACTTTGCAAAAGCCTTCGACAAGTGTGACCATGGCGTAATAGTGCACAAAATGCGTGCTAAAGGAATAACAGGAAAAGTTGGTAGATGGATCTATAATTTCCTCACAAACAGAACACAGAGTAGTAGTCAACAGAGTAAAGTCTGAGGCGGCTACAGTGAAAAGCTCTGTTCCACAAGGCACAGTACTCGCTCCCATCTTGTTCCTCATCCTCATATTTGACATAGACAAGGATGTCAGCCACAGCACCGTGTCTTCCTTTGCAGATGACACCAGAGTCTGCATGACAGTGTCTTCCATTGCAGACACTGCAAGGCTCCAGGCGGACATCAACCAAATCTTTCAGTGGGCTGCAGAAAACAATATGAAGTTCAACGATGAGAAATTTCAATTACTCCGATATGGTAAACATGAGGAAATTAAAACTTCATCAGAGTACAAAACAAATTCCTTCCACAAAATTGAGCGAAAAACCAACGTCAAAGACCTGGGAGTGATCATGTCGGAGGATCTCGCCTTCAAGGACCATAACATTGTATCAATCGCATCTGCTAGAAAAATGACAGGCTGGATAATGAGAACCTTCAAAACTAGGTATGCCAAGCCCATGATGACACTCTTCAGGTCGCTTGTTCTATCTAGGCTGGAATATTGCTGCACACTAACAGCACCTTTCAAGGCAGGTGAAATTGCTGACCTAGAAAATGTACAGAGAACCTTCACGGCGCGCAAAACGGAGATAAAACACCTCAATTACTGGGAGCGCTTGAAGTTCCTGAACCTGTACTCCCTGGAACGCAGGTGGGAGAGATACATGGTTATATACACCTGGAAAATCCTAGAGAGACTAGTACCGAACTTGCACACGAAAATCACTCACAACGAAAGCAAAAGACTCGGCAGACGATGCAACATCCCCCCAATGAAAAGCAGGGGTGTCACTAGCACGTTAAGAGACAATACAATAAGGGTCAGGGGCCCGAGACTGTTCAACTACCTCCCAGCATACATAAGGGGGATTACCAATAGACCCCTGGCTGTCTTCAAGCAGGCACTGGACAAGCACCTAAAGTCGGTACCTGACCAGCCGGGCTGTGGCTCGTACGTTGGATTGCGTGCAGCCAGCAGTAACAGCCTGGTTGATCAGGCTGTGATCCACCAGGAGGCCTGGTCACAGACCGGGCCGCGGGGGCGTTGACCCCCGGAACTCTCTCCAGGTAAACTCCAGGTAAATACCTGACAGGAAGGAAACGAGTGATGGTACGTGACGAGATATCGGTGGGTTCTTGTGACGAGCGGGGTTCCACAAGGGTCAGTCCTAGGGGTTCTGTTTCTAGTATATGTGAATGACATGACTGAAGGGATAAATTCAGGTGTTTTGTTTGCAGACGATGTGAAGCTAATGCGGAGAATTCAAGCGGATGAGTATCAGGTAGGACTACAAAGGGATCCGGACAGGCTGCAAGCCTGGTCTGACAAATGTCTCCTGTAGTTTAACACCAGCAAGTGCAAAGTCATGAAGTTTGGGGAAGCTCAGAGAAGACTGCAGATGGAGCACATGAGAATTTCAGTGAGGAAGGGTAAATTCAAAAATTTATTTCTTTGCATAGTATACAATATGTAGTTACGTGTAGTAAAACTGTTAAGCACAAAGAAAGCCACTAGCAAATGGGATTAAGTCGAGCGTATGAGAGAATCGCATGTACCACTACAAGGCAATGTTACATGTACTGCTGCAAGACTAATAATTATGTATTGTTGCAGGTGCTTGCACAGGTGCAAGAACAACTGATAAACTTCGATACCACTGGCGTCAGCATCATGGAACTTTCTCACCGATCTAAGGATTTTGCAAAGTTCATGGATAAAACCGAGGCTGTTGTCAGAGATTTGCTGTAAGTACTTGTTAAACAGGGTAAACCTTAAAGTTCAGCCACAGGATCTAAATGTTCCTTAAAAACACGTATTTACGAAAACCCACAGGTGTGTACCAGACAACTATCGTGTGCTCTTCATGCAAGGTGGCGGATCAGGACAGTTTGCTGCAGTCCCTCTCAACCTCATCTCCAGGACGGGCAAAGCAGATTACATAGTTACCGGTGAGTAGCAATGGGAGGGATAGAAAGATAAACAGACATAATTGGGGTAAAGAGGGAAGAAAATGGGAAGAGAAAGATTTATAGAAAGAGGGAGGGAGAGAAATGAGGAAGAGAGGTGCCAGTAAATGAAGGGAAGAGGAAGGAAAACATGTAGTGAGATATCTAATTAATAGCAATTCCCTGGACAGGATATGAGAATGGTGAAAGGGGTGTCTTTCACATTTATGTACACTCATTCATCATAAAGTTGATTAGCTGGAAACTCTTGAACAATGCAGGTGAATTAACATTCACACACACAACTGGGGAGAACTCTGGCACATCTAAAACAGATTACACTTACTGCTATAGTTGTACCTCGCAGACAAGTGGGACAGTGGGTCCCTGCACTGTTCCTGTTCTGTCTACCAACGAGCACAGATTTACCGCCGACGTCGTCACTGCTCCTCTAACACTATTAACTTTATCTTCCCTCCTTGCTGACAGTCCCCACCTTTACTCAGACTCCCTCTCTGACTTTTTGACAGCAATCGATTTATTACACAAACTTTGATAATACTTCCTTTAGCTCTCACAGCCCTTCTTAACTATACACCTGTTATCCTCTCCACCCTTGTTTATAATATGACCCTACATCGCCCCCTGCCCTGCAGAGCTGTATGACCCTAATGGGTCATAATGTCCCCTCCTTCGATGCCCACATTCTGTTCCCCAAACACTCACACCTGGATCTTAAATTATTTGAACATAGTTCTTGAAATTATTCAACAAAATACTTCAAGCTAGTACACTGCTTGCGTTATTAAATTTGGTTGCGGACCCTGTGTATGTAAAGAAAAAATTATTGTACCTGACAATGTTAAGTAATTGTTGGTCCACTGGTTTAATTGATTATACACACCAGTCATATTACATAAAATAATAAAATTATGCGAGTGTACATAAAAGACACCCAACTATTACTTGGACTTTACATCTTAACGTCTCCCTATAGGCAGACAATTAATATTGGTCAATAAATAGTTAATTACCTGTTGTGTGAGAATTAAAACACACTGGGAGGCGAAAGCTATTACCATCCATTGCGGCGGTCAATTCTCCATCCGTTAACACAGCGTCTCATTTTCTATTATCAGCATTAATCTGACACTTGCACTATGCATCTGTATTATTCCCGATGTGCCACACATCAACTTATTTCATAGTACCAAATTTATGCTGATATTTCTGTAAGCTTCGATTATGTCTGATTAATTACAACATTGATTAAACCAACGTACATATTACGCCATCACCTGACTTCCAACCCTCAATGTTTTCGTACACAATACATCTCTTTTTAATTCAATAACACTTCCAGGTGTGCAATACATTGTCATTATTCGAATATTAATTTCTTTTTGGCATAACTGCTTTACTTAGCTGATTACCATAAGAGTAAATTATAAGGGATGATGTTTCTTTTGTGGCTGAACATCAGTCACATAAACACTACATTATATCAGAATTTTACAAGCATCAAAGACAGCCAGCTTTGAGAGCATGTTCAGAATAAATGATAAACATAATACATACAGGGTCGTGGTCATCCAAGGCAGCGAAGGAGGCTGCCAAGTACGGGAAAGTCAACTATGTGGTGGCCAAGACTGAGCGCTACATTGGTGTCCCTGACAGGTCCAGTTGGACCTTTGACCCTGATGCCTCTTACGTCTATTATTGTGCCAACGAGACCATTGAAGGTGTGTGCCAAAAAAAAAAAAATTTGTGCCCTTTCAAACCCAGATAATTGGGCAACATTTGTTTAATTTGGGGGAGGGGGTAAAGGAGGTTTTGTTTGGAGGGGCCTAGACCTCCAGTAAGAATGCGTAGGCAAATGATTGATTTTATGTGCTGTTGGAGTGAGCAAGGTAACATTTACGAAGAGATTCTGGGAAACCGGTTAGCCGGACTTGTATCCTGGAGGTGGGAAGTGCAGCCCTACGCAGTTTTTGAACTACTGTAAGGGTAATTGAGAAGACCTACAGTATTTTTTTAATGCTGTAAATTAAAGAAAAAATGTTATTTGGAGAAAAGACATTAAAATGCGTCATTTTTCAAATCTTTCTAAATTTATTTGAGAATAACCAATGTTCATTATCAATAAATAATCTTAATTATCTTGTAAGATATACTGTGCTAGAGGAGTTGTAATACCTTACCTAGTTGCAATAATGTAATCTTATCAAAATATCTGATTACAATATTAAAGATTCCAGTAAAGTATATTTGTTAATGCCTGTAAAAACATGCACCCTTCCTTCCCAAAACTGGACTTTTTTTTTTTTTCAAGGCTACAGTTTGGTGGCTACTACAGTCCTATTTATCTCGTCGAGTTTCAAGGTATTGTCAGGAAATTATCATTGGCAAAAAAAAAAGTTACACTCTTAAGAATATACCTGAATTTGCATATTTCTTCTTCATATATGACTCCCAGTTTTCCCATGGCAGGTGTGGAATTCCATGACGTGCCCGAGGTGCCCAAGGGAGTGCCCCTTGTATGTGATATGTCTTCAAATTACTTCAGCAAGCCTGTTGATGTGTCTAAGGTATGCTGCAAAAACTAGACTCTTAGCATATACAGTACAGGTATTTATGTGTACTATACAGTATGTAGTTTATATTATCTATTTTAGATACAGAAAGTTTTTTGTTAGATTAGTTGTGAATTGAAGCCTTAATGATTCGTGCAGTACATTATGTACATCCTAAAATTAACAAACTGACTAAAGGCTCCATGTTTGTGATTAGGCAGTATAGTACATACAGATTAATTTTGTATATCTGATTTAAAAATCCTTTTATTGATGGTACAATATACACTACTGACAAGGTGATGAATATGATAACACTTGGGTATCTATATTGCTAAACTATTTCGCCTGCACAGAGTAAAGTCCGAGGCAGCTACGGTGAAAAGCTCTGTTCCACAAGGCATAGTACTCGCTCCCATCTTGTTCCTCATCCTTATATCCGACATAGACAAGGATGTCAGCCACAGCACCGTGTCTTCCTTTGCAGATGACACCCGAATCTGCATGACAGTGTCTTCCATTGCAGACACTGCAAAGCTCCAGGCAGACATCAACCAAATCTTTCAGTGGGCTGCAGAAAACAATATGAAGTTCAACGATGAGAAATTTCAATTACTCAGATATGGTAAACATGAGGAAATTAAATCTTCATCAGAGTACAAAACAAATTCTGGCCACAAAATAGAGCGAAACACCAACGTCAAAGACCTGGGAGTGATCATGTCGGAGGATCTCACCTTCAAGGACCATAACATTGTATCAATCGCATCTGCTAGAAAAATGACAGGATGGATAATGAGAACCTTCAAAACTAGGGAGGCCAAGCCCATGATGACACTCTTCAGGTCACTTGTTCTATCTAGGCTGGAATATTGCTGCACACTAACAGCACCTTTCAAGGCAGGTGAAATTGCCGACCTAGAAAATGTACAGAGAACTTTCACGGCGCGCATAACGGAGATAAAACACCTCAATTATTGGGAGCGCTTGAGGTTCCTAAACCTGTATTCCCTGGAACGCAGGAGGGAGAGATACATGATTATATACACCTGGAAAATCCTAGAGGGACTAGTACCGAACTTGCACACGAAAATCACTCATTACGAAAGCAAAAGACTTGGCAGACGATGCACCATCCCCCCAATGAAAAGCAGGGGTGTCACTAGCACGTTAAGAGACCATACAATAAGTGTCAGGGGCCCGAGACTGTTCAACTGCCTCCCAGCACACATAAGGGGGATTACCAACAGACCCCTGGCAGTCTTCAAGCTGGCACTGGACAAGCACCTAAAGTCAGTTCCGGATCAGCCGGGCTGTGGCTCGTATGTTGGTTTGCGTGCAGCCAGCAGCAACAGCCTGGTTGATCAGGCTCTGATCCACCAGGAGGCCTGGTCTCAGACCGGGCCGCGGGGGCGTTGACCCCCGGAACTCTCTCCAGGTAAACTCCAGGTAAACTCCAGCACATCAGGCTTCTTCAGTCGACTACAGAAAGCAGTCAGTCACCCTCAGTGTTACTGACCCCTCAAACTGAGGGTGACACTGATAGCACCTAACTACTACTACTACTGCTTCCTGTACTCGTCTAGTTGTGGTTGCAGGGGTCGAGTCATAGCTCCTGGCCCCGCCTCTTCAATGGCTGCTACTGGGTCACTTCCTGCTCCATGAGCTTTATCATTCCTCTTCTTAAAGCTATGTGAGGATCCTGCCTCCACTACATCACTTCCCAGACTATTCCACTTCCTGACAACTCTGTAACTGAAGAAATACTTCCTAACATCCCTTGAGTCATCACTTGAGTCTTCAACTTCCAACTGTGACCCCTTGTTGCCCTGTCCCATTTCTTGAACATGACTGAAGAAGCCTGTAGTGCACACAAAACATTTCAGCAGTATAGATACCCAAGCATTTCTAGTGTCTTGTTCACTATTTATTTATTTATTTATTTATTTGAACATGATACAGTGAAGTACAAAGGAATACAGTTATTACAGTGCAACATACCAAAGCCCCTTGTATGCAGAGCATTGCGGGCAGGCTTAAAATTAACTTAAGAATAACTAAGCAATGATATATTCAGTGGTAAAAACATTATTGTAAACAGATAACAATTTAGCACAAATGAGTATTACAAAGACAGGTCATATGGTCATTTACTGTTGCTGAGCATTCAGTAGAATGGAGTATTCTGTTAGGTAATGTAATTACTATAAAAAAAAAACTTGTAAGCAACATTCAAATTACATGACACCTTCAAAAGATTGGTTAGCTTATTGCCTAAAGTTGCATGTCTTAATTTTTATAAACCTTGTAGTTGTATAGCAAAAATAAGCTGTTATTATTGTGAATTTGCTTTGTATAATCACATGTTATTAAAAATTAATAAGTCATAGATTCATAAAATGGAGAAAAATTAAAAAAACACCTTGTTTGCAATCTTTAGCCAGCATCTAGTATATATGATTAAAGTGCAGTGCTGTATTAAATAAACACTGCAGTTTAAGTAATACAAATTGTATTGTAAATGTATGTTTATTTTTTTCAGTATGGACTTATTTATGGAGGAGCTCAGAAAAACATAGGCTGTGCAGGTGTAACACTTGTTATTATCAGGGAAGATCTACTGGGAAAGCCACAACCTATATGCCCAACTATTTTGGATTACACCATTATGTCAAAGAATAAATCGCTCTACAATACTCCACCTTCATTTGCGTAAGTCAAGACTAAAAGTTGAAATATTTTTTTTATCATTGTAGGTTTATTATGTTACTGTAGGGTAATACATGACAGTTTGGAAGAAATTGCGCTCTCAAAAGAAAAAAATTGACCATCAGGGGATTGCCTAACTTAGAATACATCATGTATTTTTCCATTTCCTCGTATTTATTTAAATACCCTTTGATGTCTATTGCTGTAATGTGACTGCAGATTATTCAGTGTAACCATAATAATGTCTTGACTCTGTTGAAAGCAATGGATAATGAAATGGTTCTAGCGATTTGTCATACGAAACCAAATCCTTAACTTAAATCTTGAATTAATTTCTGCTGTTTCAGTAATAACCTTTACCTGATTAGATAAGCCGTAGTCTTTAAAGGCTTTGTAGAAAAAGTTAGATGCCTGGCTGCATACAGTGGTTGCCACAAAATTATATTCACTTGCCCTTGTGAAAATTTTTTTTTTTTTTGATTTCTAACATTTTCAAAATTTGATGCAAAAAGGTTTGAACATCGAATTTCTCATTTTTCTGAATTCGTTCTGGCCCATATGTTCCCTTCTACCCACGTTCAGGATAAATCGTGCACCTTTATATCGGTCACATATTGCTTTCTAATCTTATTCTTAAGGCAGAATACCATGATGAGCAGGAGTAATCTTTGTTATAGCACAAGAGCCATGATATGATTATTTTAGTAAGTAAGCGCCGTATCTGCCTATACGTATTGGAATTTTAACTTCCGTATTAAATTTAATACATATTCGCAATTAGTTCACATGAAATGCAAAAGCTAACAAATGTTTCTAGACATTCACCAAGGTATTGAAAAAGGATCCTCATCATACATTACAGTAAAAATATTAACTCTTTAAGTTTTGTTTTTGATCCAAATAGTATTGCTTCATTTTCCAAAGATGCAGAGAAAGTTTGCTGTCTATACAATTCTAGTTTAAACAATAACATGATAGCTCTGTTCTTTGAATTTTCAGTCTACCTGATACTAAAAGGGCTCTATCATCAGCATACAGTACGAGTTTACATTTGGCACTAATTGGTCTAGCCACTAAGTGGATGGGTGACCACATGGACACTGTCAAAGGACCTCAGTTGGCCAGATTTCCTGTTCAAGACAAGCACCTGCATACTTTAAATACTATGATCTTGTTAGTTATTTTATTAATAATTATGTTTAGTACATACTTGTTATGAATAGCAAAGCCTTGATTTAACAGATTTTGGATTTGACAAAATCCGTTTCCAGATAACAACCAGAAACGGACAGTTCATTAAATTCAGAAATGTCCGTTATTGTTATGGCCCCCTGGGTAAACTGCTTTTTTTATTTTTCAGACTGTTGGCTTTAATGGACACACCCTTTTCTCTCCTTTAGTTTATTAAATGTCCAAAGTCTAAATAGTGGACAAAAATCCTTAAACAGAATCCATAAAGGAAAAAAAAATCCATTGTTTCTAAAATTGTCCATTATTGTTGCAGTTCACTGGGTAAATTGACCAGAATTCCATCATTGCTATGGTCTTAGAAATAAAATTGAACAGTCAACATTACCAGATAGCCTCTACCCATTAGTCCTTTCAACTGAATTTTCACTGTAGTAATACAACTACTACTAATAATAATCTTTAATGAGGTGTCCCTTCTTCTGAATTTATAGAGAATTATAAACTTCATAACATCTAAATTATTATATTTCAGAATTCATGTGCTTGGAGAGGTGTTAGCTTGGGTGAAAAAGGAAGGTGGCATGGCGGAGATGGAGAGACGATCAGTACAAAAGAGCAAAATGATCTATACCATCATAGACAACTCTAGTGGCTTCTACAGTAACAACATACAGCCTAGAAGTAGGTCAGTCAACATTTTATTCATCTTTTGTTTTACACTGGCCTTATTTTAATTCCTATTTTGTAGATTATAATACTAATTGTTATATGTCAGGTGAATTGTAACCTTTTGATGCATATGCATTCAGTAGTCTTTAAACTTAATTATACTCTAGCACTAAGGATAAACACAAAAGTATAGATCTTTAAATGTTATACAGTTTACTTTAAACCATATTTTAGGTTTTGATAGTGCACAAGAGAATTGCAGCAGTTAATAGGCTTAAATTAAACCTGAAAAATTATGATGTACTTTAGATTCAGTTAACTAAAGGGAGTCTACTACGTGAGGCTTTAATTAGGAGGCCAAGGTGTTTACCTGGAGAGAGTTCCGGGGGTCAACGCCCCCGCGGCCCGGTCTGTGACCAGGCCGCCTGGTGGATCAGAGCCTGATCAACCAGGCTGTTACTGCTGGCTGCACGCAAACCAACGTATGAGCCACAGCCCAGCTGGTCAGGTACCGACTTTAGGTGCTTGTCCAGTGCCAGCTTGAAGACTGCCAGGGGTCTGTTGGTAATCCCCCTTATGTATGCTGGGAGGCAGTTGAAACAGTCTCGGGCCCCTGACACTTATTGTATGGTCTCTTAACGTGCTAGTGACACCCCTGCTTTTCATTGGGGGGATGTTGCATCGTCTTTTGCTTTCGTAGTGAGTGATTTTCATGTGCAAGTACGGTACTAGTCCCTCTAGGATTTTCCAGGTGTATATGATCATGTATCTCTCCCGCCTGCATTCCAGGGAATACAGGTTCAGGAGCCTCAAGCACTCCCAGTAATTGAGGTGTTTTATCTCCGTTATGCGCGCCGTGAAGGTTCTCTGTACATTTTCTAGGTCAGCAATTTCACCTGCCTTGAAAGGTGCTGTTAGTGTGCAGCAATATTCTAGCCTAGATAGGAAAAGTGACCTGAAGAGTGTCATCATGGGCTTGGCATCCCTAGTTTTGAAGGTTCTCATTATCCATCCTGTCATTTTTCTAGCAGATGCGATTGATACAATGTTATGGTCCTTGAAGGTGAGATCCTCCGACATGATCACTCCCAGGTCTTTGACGTTGGTTTTTCGCTCTATTTTGTGGCCAGAATTTGTTTTGTACTCTGATGAAGATTTAATTTCCTCGTGTTTACCATATCTGAGTAATTGAAATTTCTCATCATTGAACTTCATATTGTTTTCTGCAGCCCACTCAGAGATTTGGTTGAGGTCCGCCTGGAGCCTTGCAGTGTCTGCAATGGAAGACACTGTCATGCAGATTCGGGTGTCATCTGCAAAGGAAGACACGGTGCTGTGGCTGACATCCTTGTCTATGTCAGATATGAGGATGAGGACCAAGATGGGAGCGAGTACTGTGCCTTGTGGAACAGAGCTTTTCACCGTAGCTGCCTCGGACTTTACTCTGTTGACTACTACTCTTTGTGTTCTGTTTGTGAGGAAATTATAGATCCATCGACCAACTTTTCCTGTTATCCCTTTAGCACGCATTTTGTGCGCTATTACACCATGGTCACACTTGTCGAAGGCTTTTGCAAAGTCTGTATATATTACATCTGCATTCCTTGTCTTCTAGTGCATCTAGGACCTTGTCATAGTGATCCAATAGTTGAGACAGACAGGAGCGACCTGTTCTAAACCCATGTTGCCCTGGGTTGTGTAATTGATGGGTTTCTAGATGGGTGGTGATCTTTCTTCTTAGGACCCTTTCAAAGATTTTTATGATATGGGATGTTAGTGCTATCGGTCTGTAGTTCTTTGCTATTGCTTTACTGTCCCCTTTGTGGAGTGGGGCTATGTCTGTTGTTTTTAGTAACTGTGGGACAACCCCCATGTCCATGCTCCCTCTCCATAGGATGGTAAAAGCTCGTGATAGGGGCTTCTTGCAGTTCTTGATGAACACCAGAGTTCCATGAGTCTGGCCCTGGGGCAGAGTGCATGGGCATGTCATTTATTGCCTGTTTGAAGTCATTTGGCATCAGGATAACATCAGATAGGCTTGTGTTAACCAAATTCTGTGGCTCTCTCATAAAAAATTCATTTTGATCTTCGACTCTCAGTCTGGTTAGCGGCTTGCTAAAAACTGAGTCATATTGGGACTTGAGTAGCTCACTTATTTCCTTGATGTCATCTATGTAGGACCCTTCTTGTTTAAGTAGGGGCCCAATACTGGACGTTGTTCTCAACTTTGATTTGGCGTAGGAGAAGAAATACTTTGGGTTTCTTTCGATTTCATTTATGGCTTTTAGTTCTTCCTGCGATTCCTGACTCCTATAAGATTCCTTTAGCTTAAGTTCGATGCTTGCTATTTCTCTGACCAGTGACTCCCTACGCATTTCAGATATATTGACCTCTTTTAGCCGCTCTGTTATTCTTTTCCGTCGCCTGTAAAGGGAGTGCCTGTCTCTTTCTATTTTATATCTACTCCTCCTTTTTCTTAGAGGAATAAGCCTTGTGCATACATCGAGTGCCACCGAGTTAATCTGTTCTAGGCATAAGTTGGGGTCTGTGTTGCTTAGTCTATCTTCCCAGCTTATATCGGTTAGGACTTGGTTTACTTGGTCCCACTTTGTTTTTGTTATTGAAGTTGAATTTGGTGAATGCTCCCTCGTGACTAATCTCATTATTTCGGTCTGGGGCTCCGCGCATACATGTCTGAACCTCAATTATGTTGTGATCTGAGTATATTGTTTTTGATATGGTGACATTTCGTATCAGATCATCATTGTTAGTGAAGATGAGGTCTAGTGTATTCTCCAGTCTAGTAAGCTCTATTATTTGCTGGTTTAAATTGAATTTTGTGCAGAGATTTAAAAGCTCGTGTGTGTGTGTGTGTGTGTGTGTGAGCTCTCATCAGAGCTGCCTCCTGGTGTTATTACTGCAACAACATTATTTGCTATATTCCTCCATTTTAGGTGCCTTAAGTTGAAATCCCCCAGGAGCAAGATGTTGGGGGCAGGAGCTGGCAGATTTTCCAGACAGTGGTCAATTTTTAACAGCTGTTCCTGGAATTGCTGGGATGTTGCATCCGGAGGCTTGTAGACTACCACAATGACTAGGTTTTGGTTCTCGATCTTTACTGCTAAAACTTCCACTACATCATTTGAGGCATTAAGCAGTTCTGTGCAAACAAGTGACTGAAGTGTTGAAGAGAGAGGGAATATTTTAAGTTGTTAAATGTACAATAGGCCTAGGTAATAATAGTATATGTGGGATTTTGGTATTCTTGTTTTTTCAAGGACTTCACAAGCACACCAGGGTGTAAATGTAACAACAATGATGAAGAAATATTAAAGTTTATATTCTCAAGAGAACCAGTATGATCATCAGGATCATAAGCTCTAGAATAAAGATGTTATTTCAACTTAGACTTGAAAGTATGAACAGATTCCTGACTGTGTTAACAGACACTGGTAACAGGTTAAACAATCAAGAAGCTACATAAAAGGCTTTTTCTTCAAATGATTCCTTCCCAACAGCACAAAGCTTCATAAATCCAATAGGGTCCGTGGCAATTTGCAGAAGCATTCCCAAGCCCGGTGTTGATGAAATTAATTTAAAAATTCTTTGTTTGGGTGTTGCTTTGTGTAATACTTTTATACTCGTGTATACTGTTAACTTAATTTTTTTTTTTCTGCATCAGATCCTACATGAATGTGGTGTTCCGTGTAGGTGAAGGTGGTGGTAATGAGGAGCTAGAGAAGAAGTTCTTGGAGAAGGCAGCCCACCAAGGTCTTCTCTCACTCAAGGGCCACAGGTAACTTCTACCAACACTTCATTGCCACACCTACTTTATGCCATAGCTTCTCCTAGGTGCTTCGTGACTTTTCATGTTTCTTCTTGCTTAAAAAGAAAACTTGTGTTTAGTATTGTTATTATTAGAGATGTATCTTCATGTCTTTAATGTTTAGTAGTAATCAATTAAAAAAAATTTACACAAATTTTTGTTTGCTATAGTACTACTTACTGTATTTCCACTTTTCTTTCAACAAATTGACCGTGTCCCACCAAAGCAGGGTAGCCCAAAAAGAAAAACAAAAGTTTCTTTTTTTAACTTTAGTATTGTATACAGGAGAAGGGGTTACTAGTCCCTCGCTCCTGACTTCCGCTTCTCGTGGGGAATATTTTGTGAAAAACTGTAATGGTGATCATTTAGTTATTTAGATAACATACTGGTACATAGTCTGTTAAGACACTCTTGCACCAAGAGTTGTGTTGATAGCATTGAATGCACAAGAGTTTGGATCAAACACTTATAAGAATCTCATTAAGGATTCTGTCCAGTAACCTAAAGATATTCCTAATGTTTAAGAAAGTCACATACTTGATCAAATGGGTAACTTTGTTAATACTCTGATAGTCATCCACAAAAGAAGTTAGTCTGTTAGGTCTTGATTGCCACAGCTTGCTGTGAAACTTTAAAAATGCTTTCCTCCATCAGGTTTATAACATTTGTAATGAATCAGATATTGCTGCATACATAGAACCATCAAAATCTTTTAACAGTAAGTGGTACATCTATCCTTTCATCTGTTTGTCCATTCAAGGGAAGGATGCAGAGCTGTGTTCCTTTAAGCTCTATTAATAAACTAAATGGTACTTTATTTTTTAGCAGGTTGTGTAGACACAACTACCTACATACAGTACAGTATTGTACCTGTATTTAAAATTATAGTTCAGTCAAACACAAAGCAGTAAAGTCAGTTTTCAGAATTGCATTTTGAACTGATGCTGCTTGCATTTGGTGTACTGAGTATTTTTGTACCAAGATTTTGATCCTAGGTATGAAACTCTTAGTTATATAAACTGGAATTATGCTTTCCAAGTTTCTGGGAGATACATGAATTTGTCTGCCCAAAATGCACTGCATGCTAGTGGTTTTCTTTTGTGCCTAACAGTATTTTATTACATGTAATCTACATAACCTGTATGCTGCAGAATTTTTTTTTTTTTTTTATTAGCACACTGGCCGATTCCCACCAAGGCAGGGTGGCCCGAAAAAGAAAAACTCACCATCATTCACTCCAACACTGTCTTGCCAGAAGGGTGCTTTATACTACAGTTTTTAAACCACAATATTAACACCCCTCCTTCAGAGTGCAGGCACTGTACTTCCCATCTCCAGGACTCAAGTCCGGCCTGCCGGTTTCCCTGAATCCCTTCATAAATGTTACTTTGCTCACATTCCAACAGCACGTCAAGTATTAAAAACCATTTGTCTCCATTCACTCCTATCAAACACGCTCACGCATGCCCGCTGGAAGTCCAAGCCCCTCGCACACAAAACCTCCTTTACCCCCTCCCTCCAGAAAAATATTATCATTATTAATTCTATGCTTGTCACTAGGTGGAGCTTTTACAGATATTTTCTGCTTCCTTAATCTAAAGTAATGTCAGTCTCATTTCAGATAATATTACTAGATTCTTTCGACAGATCCGTGGGTGGGATCCGCGCATCTCTGTACAATGCCATCACCATTGATGACACTCAACGGCTGGCAAACTTCATGAAGAACTTCAGGGAGGAGAACAAAATCTAACACTGTTTAGTTTTCTTGTATATTTCTGAGTACTGTATTTGCTCATACTATATAAAAAAATTTTCAAATGTATGCTTTTTACCTTTATATTTGTAGGGTTCATGCAATTGGTGCAAGCTATTTACAACTATTTTGTTTTTAGACTGGAGTGCAGAAACCCTGGACAGTCCTAGGGATGGGTGATAAGGAGGAGATGGAGGGAAGGGTGTACGAATCAAGGATAAAAAGGAAGAGAAAGAGTAAAAGTATGGAAAATGAAGAGAAAAGATGACAGGACTATTATGAGACATTAAACCTGTGAACACAGAGGTTGTTGAAGAATGTCTTTACTTTTCTTGGTATAAATGCCAAGGGTATGCTGAAGTATCAGTATCAGTATCAGTGGGTATCAGCCCAAAACTGGGTATAGGCAAAATTTTTGGTATTGTCCTATCCTTGATAAAGGCATCATTGCCATTTCATCATTTATTGAAGTACAGCATGTATTTACATGAAAGTTTTTGCATTAATTGTTAATGCTTATATTCTCTTGGTACAGCCTCCAGAGAAGGGGTAAGAGGGGTAGAATGAAAGGAGTGGAGGATGGGAAAGGTAAGGAATGAAATGAATGGAGGGCAGGAGGGGTGAGGAAGAGGAAAAATGAAGAAAAGGAGGCAATAAAAGGTGTGAATGGTAAATGATAAATATTTTGTTGGGAAAATTTGAAAAACAGAACTAAAATAAACAATATAATTATCTTAAATAAAAAAAGAAATAAAAGTATAATTACTACTGTTGACTGGTGTAAAATTATCAGAAATTTTATAGGTTTATAAAAAACATATTTGTATAAAGGCTGGTTATAAATTTAATCTGTAGACATGATATTTTTTACATAATTATGGCTGAAGTATCATTTTAAAAATAAAAGTTATATTAGGGATGATTATGACTGGTCTCTGGGTTAGTTGTCAGGAGTACCAAGTGACTTGCTAGTTTGTTTTGCAGTTGGTGTTGCGAGGCACTCGCTTGAACTTGGCAGTGTTGACCATGTGTTGTCTGAGCCTTGCCCTGCAGCCTGCCACCAGTTTGCCCCGTGGGCGTGGAGAGCGGGTCATAACCCACGCCCACTCTGCCCGCAACCCAGGGAATTCTGCGCAGGAGTAGAGGCAGGCGACGTTGGTGTAGTCTGTCCACACCACCCACACATTCAATGGAGGCACTGTCACCACACACAGGCAGGAAAAGAGAAACGATAACATGAGAACAGATCACTACTACATGTAATGGCCCATACTAGGCATATCTAACTCACAGCCAGCCCATCCCAAGGAATTTGATTCAGTGGTCCTGGCTGATAATACTGAAGTGATGATAATAGTCTAGGATAAGCTGAACATTTACCACCCATGGTATTGTAACTTCAGGAATGTTATTTATGTGAAGCACTAAACCATGTGGGTAGTTCAGTTCTAAGTGGCATAAAAAGAAAATAAATGTTAATAAATGGTTATGCAGTGGTACCTAGACTTTTGAGTTTAATTTGTTCCATGACCGAGCTCATAACTCAATTTGCTCTTGATATCAAATCAATTTTCCTCGTTGAAATTAAATGAAATGCCCCCAAAATCCACCCCAATTATTTTTGTTATGGGTTTTTAAATAAAAATGTATTTATAAATAAGAAATACTGTATACTCCACCAACCATCTCTACTCCACCCACCACCATCTCTACTCCATCCACCACCATCTCTACTCCACCCACCACCATCTCTGCTCCACCCACCACCATCTCTACTTCACCCACCACCTTCACTACTTCACCCACCACCATCTCTCCTCCACCCACCACCCTCACTGCTCCACCCACCACCCTCACTGCTCCACCCACCACCCTCACTACTCCACCCACCACTGTCTCTACTCCACCCACCACCGTCACTACTCCACCCACCACTATCAGCAAAAAATCGACAAAACGATGGCTTATAACTCGGAAAACTCGTAAGCTGGGGCACTCGTAAGTCAAGGTACCACTGTATAGTTATGTACTAACCTACACAACTTTGGTTGTGGAGGACATTTAGCTGGGAAAATTCATATAACCACAGAGTATTTTTTAACTATTAACCTGACACGAGTGGTATTAACTTTTGGCTGTTACGTGTCTTGCATCCCTGCCTATCTCAACATTCATAGTAGTATCAGATTCCTTTAGTGCTGTACAGGCTAGCCCCCAAAAATTTCTTATCCCCTCATTCTTCATGTACAACTTTGGTTATGCTGCATTTCTGGTAAAAATAGACATCGTTTTCTCCTGGGACCCTTGACATGTGGATGTTTGGGGCAGTGAGCAGGTGTACTCTGCTGTGAGGTCAGATGTTCATGACCACCTGATTTCATATACAGTATGGCTATTCCATTCTCGGATCATTTTGCAGTAATCTCTAGACAACTTTGCAGCCGTTGGCAACAACAGTGGTCTGAGTTGATCCATAACAAATTGTATTCTGTTGAACCTTGCTTGGGCTTCTAGTCTTACCATTGCTGTCGTGTTGGGTAGCTTATACTCTACCGCCCATGTATCGGACACACACGTCTCACTCGTGGGTACCTCGTGAAAAAGTACTCGGCACTGCTGTGAGAATTGTCGAGTTTCATTATCAGTTCACCATCTCTTAATAGACTGTCCTATATCAGTGTGCATACAGAATTTACCTCCAGCGTTTTCACCGATCTAACACTATCTGATTTCTTCGCCAACAATCCCACTTCAGACGCAGACTGCCTGTTTGTTTTTTGTCAGCGACGGCTTTATTACACTATCTTTGATTATATTTTCCCTTTAGCACTGCCCACTACCCTGACTGACTTGCACACTCCTAACCCTCAGTGGTCTCTGATGTTCACATTTCATCTTTAGCACATCCAGCCCTGCAGTGCTGTATGACTCTTGTGGGTTTAGTGCTGAGTTTTGACTGTAATAATTGCATGAATCAAACATATGAAGACCTTTTGCCTAAGTAGAGATCCTGAATGAAACAAATCAAATACGTATCAGTATTGGCAAACATAGCAAACTGTAAAAGTTACTACTAGTATTAGTTATTAGTACAGAACCTGTAATCAACTTATTCCTACTTCTGCATTTTTTTTTTGTTCTACCTCTTAGTTCCCTTATTCAAACTGTTGTATCTCGATCTTCTCTAAGCTTTTAAACCTCTTCAAGGGGGGCTCCTTGGCGTGGTGAAGAGGCTCTTGGTCTGAGGAATTAGACCTGTCGGTCTCCTTCCTCAGACCAAACCTAATTACCCCCCAATCCCCCCCTTCCCTATCCCATCCTCCCCTTTTCCCTTTCCTCCTCCCCCTCCCTTCTGCCCTTCCTCTTTTTGGCCTTTGGGATTTTTCCCACAGGCGCGCTAGTTCCTAGGTAGGGGAAAGGGTACCGGGGTCTATCCCATTCCGTTGAGGTTCTTGGCAGTGGCGTAGTTTGCCGTGGAATCTGGATCGCCTGGGGATGTCCCGATCCCTCTCTGGTATTCCGGAGAGTGGCCTTGGGTGTCTTTCGGGCGACGGGTGTATCTCTGGAAGCCACCTTTCGGATTCCGGGGGTGGTGGCCGAAGGAGGTATGCTTTGTGGCGGATATCCGGCCACCCTCTCTTTTGTCCACTGAGGTAGCTCAGCAGATGTGAGGTTGCTATCCTGGATTGCTGGTTTACTGGCATGATGGGTAGGGTATGGCACGGGTTCCATGCTGCATCTACGCTACTTGCGGTGCTGAGGTCCTCTTGGGCGCGGAGGGAGATTTCTGGCCCTTTCATTCCTCCTAGGAACTATCCCTCCCCGGTCCCCCCTTTTTTTATTCTTTTTTTATTTTTATTTTCTTTTTTTTTCTTAAAAACAAAAAGAAAGAAGTAACCTAACCATGGAGAACCCAATCCATGAACCTGGTACCCCCGGGCCCCTTCTTGATACCGCACCCTGTTCTGACCCCGCCTCATCTTTGGACCACTCTTCGGACACTCCTCATGCCTCTGTACTTCTTGCCGGTGCTGTTTCCTCACCCGCTTCAGGTACTAAGGTCTCGACTGACTCCTTTGATTTATCTGACCTCCGCTCTCCTTTGACTATGCTTCCGGCCTCTCCCTCTACGGTGCAGCAATTTTCGAATCGCCGGCCCGTTCCACGTCGGACCAACTCTGGTCCCACACCTAAACGCCAACGACAATTACAGGCTGATGATACTTCTCGACCTTCTCGTTCTTCTCGGAAAACATTGACATGTCCTGCACTCCGTTTCCATGCTCAGTTTCAGACTGCAAAATGGACCAAATTCTTCACTTTACAACCGACTTCCTCTACCACCTATCTTTCCAACCACAGTATTGGCAAGGCACTCCTATGCCATGTTGGTAAAGATATTTCTTTTCATGCTCTTAAGAGCGGTACGCGCATCATCACTGTACAGAATGCTACCCAAGCTCATGATCTTTCTCTTCTTTCCCATATAGATACTGTTCCTGTCACTATTGAAAAACATCATTCCCTCAATTCTTGTAGTGGTACCATCATTCTGCCCCATACCATAGTTCAACAAAATTTCCAGACATGTGGCAATGACATTCTTGAACAGCTGGAACTCCAAGATCTCCCAATCCTCAAGGTAGACACTTATGTTCTTCCTGCCCGCGGGTTGAGACGATACCCTAGCAATGTGGCTCGTTTAACTTTTGACAGCCGTGAACTCCCATCCTCAGTTTATGTAGCAGGACATCGGTTACAAGTTCGAAAGGTGATCCTTACACTGCAACAGTGTAGAAATTGCTGGCAATTTGGCGATCCAGCGAAATATTGCAGATCCATAGCCGAATGCCCAGTCTGTGGTGCCGATGACCATTCTAATAAGTCTTGCAATCGACCTCCCTCTTTCCTTAATTGTCATGAGGCTCACCCTTCGTACTCTCGCTGTTGCCAAGTCTACTTAAATGAGCGGGAAATCCGTTACCTCAAAGAGGCAGAAGGTCTCCCTTATGCCATGGCAGTTTCTCATCTCCGCCTCCAAGGGAAACTACCTCATGTTTCTTATTCCCATGTTTCAAAACGTCCCCCCACTTCTGGGGTCCCATCTTCTGCAGCCTCCTCTGTAGTTACCTCTCCCATAGTCACTCCTGTATCTAATTCTTTTGCTGTCCTAGGCTCAGATGTCCCTACTTCAATGCCTCGGTCTGTTCTCGCTTCTTCGTGTTCTCCCTCATAAGCCTCAGTATTGACGAGACCTCGTACGACATCTCCTCCCAATCGTCCCTCTACTTCTCAGAAGTCAAAAAAAGGTCCTTTAACCCCTCCTTCCCTTCTTCCACCTCCTCATTTTGTCTTCCCTGTCTCTGTACCGGGTTCTTCCCCTCTCACTGGCTCTGTTAAAAGTGTAGAGGTTCACCCTCCTCCTCATACTATACCTACCTCCCCTGTTCCCTCCCAAGTTTCTTCCTCTTCTGCCACCTCCCAGGTTTCTGCCTCTTCTGTCCCCTTCCACACTTCTTCTCCAGTTCCCTCCACCCTTTTGCCCCCCCCCTACCTTGGTACAGTCCATTACCATTCCAATCTTTACTCATCCTCCCCCTACCATCTCCAATATTGTCTCCCATACGATGTCTCTGAATTCCAAAACACTTGAAGCAATCTCTGAATATACTGCAGAGACCAAACCATCAATGGACACTGATCCACCCTCTGTTCCTTCTCTCTCCTCTCCTCCATCTGCGCAACTCCTTTCTTGACAGCGCACCATTCCTTTGCTGCTTGAACGTTTTCCGCTGCCTCCGCATGTGGACTTTTCTAACCCCTCTAGTCCGTAGGAACCCTTACCTGCGGATTTCAAGTATCTTTATCATTGCCAATCATGACCTATTTACAGTGGAATATACGCGGCCTCAGGGGTAATCGGGGTGAGCTTCAGATGTTACTCTCCCAGTTTTCCCCTGTTGGTGTTTGCTTACAGGAATCTAATTACACTCTGCTGTTATCTCTCCCATCTCAGGCTATAATTTATTGTATTCTTCAGATCCTTTTCCTGATGGGACCTTTAATGAAAGTGCCCTTCTTCTACACGCTGATATTCCGTACCATCAGCTATTTGTTCGTACTTGGCTGCATTACACAGTAGCCCGTATCCACTTGCATAGGTGGTATATGCTCTGTTCTTTATATCTCTCTCCTTCTCGGGCATTATCTATTCTGGATATTGCCTTTCTTGTTTCGTCATTACCACCACCGATTCTGTTACTTGGCGATTTTAATGCCCATCATTTCCTCTGGAGGGGTTTCGCTGTGATTCCTGTGGCATTCAGTTAGACGCTTTTCTTGCCACCCACCCCCTCCATGTTTTAAATACAGGTACTCGCACCCATTTTGATCCTCGGACTCACTCTCTCTCTTGCATCTATCTCTCAGTCTGCTCTTCCTCCGCCGCATTAGACTTCACCTGGTCTGTTCTCCCGGATTTACATGACAGCGATCATTTCCCAATCATTCTTACTTCCCCTTCATATTCACCACCTCTTCGTATCCCACACTGGCAATTTGATCAGGCAAATTGGAACCTTTACTCACAACTAACTGTTTTTAGTGAGGCTCCTTCTTCGTTCTCCATTGATGAGCTTTTACACCTCTTCTCGTCCTCCGCTTTAACCGCAGCGTCTCATTCTATACCCCAAACTTTGGGCAGGCATTCTCAGAAATGCGTACCTTGGTGGTCTCCTGCTTGTGCTCGTGCAGTACGTTTGAAATGCGCTGCATGGGGCAGGTACCGGTACAATAGAACCACGGAGAGACTTCTTGATTTTAAGCAGAAGCGTGCGATCGCTCGCCGTGTCATCCGTGATGCTAAACGCACTTGCTGGCGAGATTGTCTCCACCATCACCTCTACTTCCTCTATGAGTGCAGTCTAGAAAGAAATACGAAAACTGAGTGGTAAATATTCTCCTGACCCGGCTCCTGTTCTGCGGGTTGCCGGTGTTGATATAGCAAACCCACTAGATGTTGCCAATGAAATTGGCAATCATCTGGTCCGTATTTCTCAGGGACTCCATCTATGCCCCTCATTTCTTTCCTCAAAGTCTGCCAGAGAGTTAGCACCCTTGGACTTTTCTTCTCTCAGAGAAGAACAATATAATGTGCCTTTTACACTTCAAGAACTGGAGGCAACACTCAGCTTGCCGATCATCTGCAGCTGGGCCCGACAACATTCATATTCGTATGCTACAACATTTACATCAGTCAGCCCTTGCAGTCCTATTACGCCTTTTCAATCTTATTTGGTCACAAGGAGTTCTTCCACAGCTGTGGAAATCTGCCATTGTTCTCCCTTTCTGCAAACCAGGCACTACGGGACATGAAGCCTCCCACTATCGTCCCATTGCTCTTACCAGTGCAGTTTGCAAAGTGATGGAATGCCTGGTAAATAGACGTTTAGTGTGTTATTAAGAGACACAACAGTCTCTCCACTCGTCAATATGGCTTTCGTGAGGGACGTTCTACCATAGACCCTTTACTATGCTTGGATACATATGTTCGTAATGCCTTTGCGAATAACCACTCAGTTATTGCCATATTTTTTGACCTTGAGAAGGCATATGACACAACTTGGGGGTATAATATTTTGGCCCAAGCCCACTCCTTAAGCCTCCGAGGCAGTCTACCATCCTTCCTTAAGAACTTTTTAACTGATAGACATTTCCGTGTTCAGGTTAATAATGTGCTCTCCCCGGACTTTATCCAAGCTGAAGGTGTACCCCAGGGATGTGTTCTGAGCACAACACTTTTTCTCCTTGCTATTAATGATTTGGCCTCTAGTCTTCCATGAAATATTTGGTCACCACTCTATGTTGATGACTTTGCTATTGCCTGTGCAGGCGCTGTCACCTCATTACAGTTTCTCTCCAGCATGTGGTTAACCGTGTTTCCAATTGGGCCACCACACATGGGTTTAAATTTTCCAGCACTAAAACCCACCAAATTACTTTCACTAGACGCTCTGTCATCTCCAATCATCCTTTGTACCTCTATGGCTCCTGTATCCCTGAACATGATAGTCAAGTTTCTGGGCCTCCTCTTTGACCGTAGGTTATCCTGGAAACCTCACATTACCTCTCTGAAGGCAACTTGTCACAGCCGGCTGAACCTTCTTAAAACCCTTGCTCATCTTTCATGGGGAGCTGATTGTCAAACCCTCCTTCACCTACATTCCACCCTCATTTTATTGAAACTTGATTATGGTGACCAGATCTATTCAGCGGCATCTGCTACTCTCTCTAACCTTAACCCCATTCATCACCAAGGATTACGTTTATGCCTTGGTGCTTTTCGCTCTTCCCCTGTTGAGAGCCTCTATGCAGAAGCGAACGTTCCATCCTTATCCGATCGACGTGATGCCCATTGCCTTCGCTATTATGTATGCTATCATGATCTCCGCAATCCTTACATTTATAGAATGGTCACTGATATTAGTAGACATTCTTTATTTGTTCGCCGCCCCTGTTTACTCCGTCCCTTCTCTCTTTGCCTTCATTCGCTCGTCTTCTCTTCAATTACCACCTTTCTATGTTCATGTACCATCTCACTTTTCCCTACCCCCCCTGGGAAGTTCCAGCTGTTCAAGTCTGTTCTTTCTCTCTCCCTTGCTCGAAAGCCCAACTGTCTACGGTCGCTTCCCGCTCTCTTTTTCTTGACCACTTCCACTCTCATTCTCGTGCCATTGCTGTGTACACAGATGGCTCTAAGTCTTCTGACGGCGTAGAATTCGCAGCAGTGTTTCCGGACAGCGTCGTACGAGGGCATTTACTATCTTCGACTAGTATTTTTACTGCTGAACTGTATGCCATCCTTGCAGCACTTATCCGTATTGCATCTATGCCTGTGTCATCATTTGTGGTTGTCTCAGACTCCCTTAGTGCTTTACAGGCTATACAGAAATTTGATACACCTCACCCCTTAGTCCTCCGTATCCAACTTTGGCTACGCCGCATCTTTACCAAGCATAAAGATATTGTTTTTTGTTGGGTCCCTGGAACAGGCAGACACTGCTGCACAGTCAGCAGTACATGACCTACCAGTTTCATATAGAGGTATTCCATTTACGGACTATTTTGCTGCAATATCTTCCCACCTTCACACCCGTTGGCAACAACGTTGGTCTACTATGCTCGGTAACAAACTTCGATCTATTAAACCGAGTATAGGTTACTGCCCGTCTTCTTATCACCAGTGTCGAGGTTGGGAGACTACTCTCTCCCGTCTTCGCATTGGCCATACTCGTCTTACTCATGGACATCTCATGGAGAGGCGCCCTGCTCCTCTCTGTGAGAATTGCCAGGCTCCATTATCAGTCGGCCACATTCTGTTGGACTGCCCACTTTATCAACGAGCACGCAGAATTTACCTCCGTCGTCGTCTTTGCTCCGCTGCTCTCTTTACCTTCCCTTCTCGCTGATGGACCCACCTTTCATCCGGACTCTCTCATTGACTTTTTGACAACTGACTGACTTCACAAATTCTGATATCTTCAGCCCTTTCTACCTCAATCTCTTGCTACCCTCTACCCCCATACTATCCCCTGCCCCGCTGTTTTCTGTAACCTACTGATCATCCCTCCTCCCTTCTGCCGCCCAATACCCTCGCTTCCTTCCCTACCCTGCAGCGCTGTATAGCCCTTGTGGCTTAGCGCTTCTTTTTTATTATAATAATAATAATAATAATAAGCTTTTAAAATTAAAATTTGACCCAAAGATTTCCAACACTTCCCATCCTGAACACCCCCTCCAGCTTCCATACTTCCGTCTATGTCGAGTTGGAGTGCTCTAGAGTGTGACTCTGGCAGCAGGGCGAGGACCCCCGCTCTGGAGATCTTTCCACCTTTTACATCACGTCCCTCAGTCACCACTTCCAGGTACCCGTCTGAGGAAGACAGCATCAAGTAAATATACCTATAGGTTAGATATTGCTGAGCAGCATAGTTACAGAATTTGATCTTTTGATAAAATTGTAAATACAATACTGTAGTTCATTACTACATACAGTGGACCCCCGGTTAACGATTTTAATCCGTGCAAGAGGGGTAATTGTTATGCGAAATAATCGTTATGTGAATGAATTTTCCCCATAAGAAATAATGGAAATCAAATTAATCCGTGCAAGACACCCAAAAGTATGAAAAAAATTTTTTTTTTACCACATGAAATATTAATTTTAATACACACAAACTGAAAAAGGCATGCACACTTACATGACACTTACTTTTATTGAAGATCTGGTGATGATTGATGGGATGGGAGGAGGGGAGAGCATTATCTTCTTACTGTTTAGAAGGGGAATCCCCTTCCATTAGGACTTGAGGTAGTAAGTCCTTTTCTGGGGTTACTTCCCTTCTTCTTTTAATGCCACTAGGGCCAGCTTCAGAGTCACTGGACTTCTTTCGCACAAGATATCTGTCCATAGTGGCCTGTACCTCTCGTTCCTTTATCACTTCCCTAAAGTGTTTCACAACATTGTCAGTGTACAGGTTGCCAACACGGCTTGCAATAGCTGTGTGAGGGTGATTTTCATCCATGAAGGTTTGCACTTCAAGCCACTTTGCACAGATTTCCTTTATCTTTGTAGTAGGCAACTTCTTCAATTTCTCTCTCCCCTCCTCTGAACCAGTTTCCCCAGGTCTGGCCTCTTGCTCTTGAAGTTGATCTATCAGCTCATCAGTGGTTAGTTCTTCATTGTCCTCCTCCACCAACTCTTCCACATCCTCCCCACTAACCTCCAACCCCAAGGACTTTCCCAATGCCACAATGGATTCCTCAACTGGCATAATCCTCTCAGGGTTAGCCTCAAACCCTTCAAAATCCCTTTTCTCTACACATTCTGGCCACAGTTTCTTCCAAGCAGAGTTCAAGGTCCTCTTAGTCACTTCCTCCCAAGCCTTACCTATAAGGTTTACACAATTGAGGATATTAAAGTGATCTCTCCAAAACTCTCTTAGAGTCAGTTCAGTTTCTGAGGTCATTACAAAGCACCTTTCAAACAGAGCTTTTGTGTACAGTTTCTTGAAGTTGGAAATAACCTGCTGGTCCATGGGCTGCAGGAGAGGAGTGGTATTAGGAGGCAAAAACTTCACCTTAATGAAGCTCATGTCCCCATAAAGTCGCTCTGCCACGTCTGTAGGATGACCAGGGGCATTGTCTAACACCAGGAGGCACTTAAGTTCTAATTTCTTTTCAGTTAGGTAATCTTTCACATTGGGGGCAAATGCATGGTGTAACCAGTTATAGAAAAATTCCCTAGTGACCCATGCCTTACTGTTTGCCCTCCACAGCACACACAAATTATCCTTGAGGACATTCTTTTGCCTGAACGCTCTGGGAGTTTCAGAGTGATACACTAATAAAGGCTTCACTTTGCAATCACCAGTAGCATTGGCACACATGAGAAGAGTAAGCCTGTCTTTCATAGGCTTATGTCCTGGGAGTGCCTTTTCCTCCTGAGTAATGTAGGTCCTGCTTGGCATTTTCTTCCAGAACAGGCCTGTTTCATCACAATTAAACACTTGTTCAGGTTTCAGTCCTTCACTTTCTATGTACTCCTTGAATTCCTGCACATATTTTTCAGCCGCTTTGTGGTCCGAACTGGCAGCCTCACCATGCCTTATCACACTATGGAAGCCACTACGCTTCTTAAATCTCTCAAACCAACCTTTGCTGGCCTTAAATTCACTCACATCATCACTAGTTGCAGGCAGTTTTTTAATTAAATCGTCATGCAACTTCCTAGCCTTTTCACATATGATCGCTTGAGAGACGCTATCTCCTGCTATCTGTTTTTCATTTATCCACACCAATAAGAGTCTCTCAACATCTTCCATCACTTGCGATCTTTGTTTCGAAAACACAGTTAAACCTTTGGCAAGAACAGCTTCCTTGATTGTCTTTCTGGTGCCCACAATAGTAGCGATGGTTGATTGGGGTTTCTTGTACAGCTTGACTAGGTCGGCTATACGCACTCCACTTTCATACTTATCAATGATCTCTTTCTTCATTTCAATGGTAATTCTCACCCTTATTGGTGTAGGGTTGGCACTAGAAGCTTTCTTGGGGCCCATGGTCACTTATTTTCCCGAAACAGCACCGAAAACACTGTAATAATACGAAATATTCCGAGTGTATGCTTGGATGTTACCGCGGAGGCTGGCTGGTAAACAATGGGACGGGCGGCACATGTGAGGCTGGCTGAGGGCGCACATTGGACGCGTCTCGGACGAAAATCGGTGAGCGGGTTTTTAATCGGTATGCGCGGCAAAAATTTTGCGATTAAAGTAAGCGGTATGCGAAATAATCGCTATGTGATGCCATCGTTATGTGGGGGTCCACTGTACTGGATCTTGCATAGCTAACAAAATATATTAGCCAAGTCTCAAGACCCATTATGTGTCTTTAACTGAATATTTATTTTTTTTTTTAACTACCTCCCATAGGATTTCTTGTTTGGTATGTATTTTACCTGATTTTGGCTACTGAATCTGGGTTAAGGGTGCACTGTAGTAGATGTATGTGGAAAGAAGAATCTAGATGAATATTAGTGTATGAACATAGATGTTGAAAGATTCACTCCTCTTGGCCACCTTGGAATTGCTACAAAAAAAAAAAAAAAAAAAAAAAAAAAAGAGGAAATTCCGTGCACTGGAGATTATCATTTTTGCTCACTGCTTGCCAATGACCAGTACTACACCAAATTTAGTCTTGTGGAAAAGGGCACTTGTGTGCAGTTTGGGACATTTATTAATTGAAAAGTTTCACCACAAGTGGCTTCATCAGTCCATCAGGACCTTTTCTTTAATAAATGTCTTGAACTATACACAAGTGTCCTTTTCCAGTTTGTTGGTATCACCATACCATTTACCATCAAATTTAGTTTTCTAGCCCATGCATCACCTGTTTTCTATTTTATTTATTGTGCTAATGCAGCCCCTGCTTGGCACAATGTTTCCTAAGTAAATACCTTAGTTACTTCATCTGTATTTTTCTTACTCTGCTTCTTATCAAGTGGTTGGAATAATTATTATTATTACAAATTGTTAAGTCAGAACATGTTTGTATTTCCCTTTTTCTGGGGCCATCCTACCTTGAAGATGGCTGATAAATTTAAAAGAAAATAAATATTAATACAAATTTATTTTTCAAGACTTCTTACACAGAAAATCCCATACTTATGCAAGGCCGCGTCATCAGTAGAACCCCCGAATTCACTTATTCAGTATCTGTGGTTTTAGTTATCCACAGTTTACTGTGGCCAAATAATACCTTTTAATTTTGCATAATAATGGCCCCAAAGCACAAAAGTAGAAAAGCTGGCAGTTCTTCAAAGCCTAAGAGAAGCCATGAAGTGCTTCCCATCAGTG
>NW_027197902.1:0-52744 GCF_038502225.1 Cherax quadricarinatus
CACAAGGGATGAACATGGGGAATATATAATAGCTAAATTCAAATCAAAGTACCTACAAAAACCTCTCACATTGATAAACATCTACAGAGTTCCACAGTCAAACATTAGCCAATTTAGTCAAAATCTAGGAAGTATGATAACTGATGCACGCATGAACAAAGATCACTTACTACTCTCAGGTGACTTCAATATAAATCTCCTGCAAGACCAGGACCCACACGTTACTGAATTCACAAACACAATGAGTAACTGTATGTTACTACCAACAGTAACAAAACCTACAAGAGTTACAGAGACTAGTGTTTCCCTACTTGACCACATCTGGACCAACACCATATCCCCTTTAAAATCAGGCATAATTACAGATAATACCACAGACCACTACCCTACTTTCCTCATAACAACTCTTGGTAAACTACCCCAAGACACTACTAAAGTCACCTTCAGACTTCACAATGAGGCAGCCATTAATAACTTCACAACAGCAATAGCAAACATTGATTGGCACACTGAGCTAGAAACCTATACAGATATTGACGAATGTATTAATAATTTTCTAAAAAAAACCCAATACCTCTATAACAAGCACTGCCCTAAAAAAACTAAACAGATGACAGCAAAGAGACTGAACAGTCCCTGGCTAACACCCAGCATTCTCAAATCCATAAATACAAAACACCAATATGAAAAACAGTACAGAATGGGTCACATAACCAGAGACCAAACAAAACGTTACTCGTCAGTCCTAACCAGCCTGATAAGAAGGGCAAAAAAATTGTATTATGAGAACAGATTATCCAACTTACGAGGTGATATAAAAAAGACCTGGAAAACCCTATCAGAAATTCTGGGAACAAAAAAGATATCACGAAATAGCGAAATAAAATTAGCAAAAACAGATGAACCCCAACTCCCACCAACAGAAACAGCAAACAGACTCAATGATTTCTTCTCCACTATAGGACAAAACCTTGCCAATAAAATCCCAAGCTCAGATACCCCACCAAATGACTACCTCACCGGCAACTACCCGAACACACTGTTCCTAGCTCCGACTAACCCATACGAAGTCTCCCTTATTATCAACGCACTAAAAAACAAGGCAGGAGATTTAAATACCTTACCACCCCTTATATACAAAAAAGTGTCACAAGTGCTATCACCAATCATTGCAACACTCTTTAACAAATCCATTGAATCCTCCACCTTCCCTACAGTACTCAAAATAGCAAGGGTCACCCCGATCCACAAAGGAGGAGACCAAACAGAGTTGAATAACTATAGGCCAATATCCAACTTACACCCTCTCTCAAAAATCTTCGAAAAATTAATTCATAAACGAATCTACTCCTACCTTATCTCCCAAAACATACTCAACCCCTGCCAATTTGGATTCAGGCCTAATAAAAATACTAATGATGCTATTATACACATGCTAGAACATATATACACTGCAATAGAGAAAAAAGAAGTCCCACTGGGGATCTTCATTGACTTACGTAAAGCTTTTGATACAGTTGACCATGACTTGCTCCACGTAAAATTGTCACACTATGGTATAAGAGGGCACTCCCTCAACTACCTCAAGTCTTACCTCAGCAACAGAAGCCAATATGTGTACGCAAATGGGGCAAACTCTTCTGCACAACCAATTACAGTTGGTGTCCCACAGGGAAGTGTCCTTGGCCCTCTTCTCTTTCTCCTTTCTCTTTCTCTTTCTCCTTTCTCTTTCTCCTTTCTCCAAATGCTTCACAATTACTCAAACCCACACTATTTGCAGATGACACTACATACGTCTTCTCTCACCCGAGCCCAGTCACGCTAGCCAATACTGTAAATACCGAATTACAGAAAATATCTACCTGGATGAGGACTAACAAACTTACACTAAACATTGACAAAACCTACTTCATTCAGTTTGGTAACAGAGCTACAGATGTCCCTCTTAACATAATGATAAATGGATCACCTATCACAAAACTAACAGAGGGAAAATTCTTAGGAATCCACCTTGATAATAGACTCAAATTTCATACACATATACATCAAATTTCTAAGAAAATTTCCAAGACTGTAGGCATACTATCGAAGATACGGTACTATGTTCCACAGTCAGCCCTCCTGGCCCTATATCACTCTCTTATTTACCCCTATCTCACCTATGGAATTTGTGCATGGGGCTCAACAACAATTAACCATCTCAGACCACTAATTACCCAACAAAAGGCTGCAGTTAGAATGATAACAAATTCTCACTACAGGCAGCACACTCCACCAATATTCAATACACTAAACCTACTCACCATACAAAACATCCATACTTATTACTGCACCTATTACATACATAGAACACTTAACTCTGATATTAACCCTCCCCTCAAACATCTCCTTGCCAACCTCAACAGAACACATGACCATAACACAAGGCACAGATCACTCTTTGATGTTCCTCGTGTCCATCTCACACTATGCAAAAACTCAATGCACATAAAAGGCCCTAAAATCTGGAATTCATTACCTGTAAATATAAAAGAAACACAACCTGTTTATAAATTCAAGTCTCTTCTCAAAGATTACTTACTCACCCAAAACCAAATAAATACTGAATAACTGAACATTATAAATTGTATATCTTAAATGTTTCTCACAATTATATCACATAAATGTTAAACCTAAAACCCAATCTAACTTTATTATTTTTTAAATACACTACCTAACAGAATCACTACCTAACTGAATGCAACCATATGACCTGTCTTTGTAATACTCACTTGTGCTTTATAGTTATCTGTTTACATTAATGTTTTATCACTGATTTCATCATTGCTTAGTAGCAGCGCTGTATAGTCCTTGTGGCTTAGCGCTTCTTTTTGATTATAATAATAATAATAATCATTGCTTAGTTAATCTTAAGTTAATTTTAAGCCAGCCCGTAATGCTATGCATAGTATAAGTGGCTTTGGCATACTGCTCTTATCTGTATTTTTTTTGTACCTCTGTATGTGTGCACAAATTGGAAATAAATAAATAAATAAATAAATAAATCTCTGAATGTATGTACACGGAGAGGCTACACCTCTCGCTGTAAATACCCTGTGAGTGAATACCTGGAGAGGTTTTCGGGGGTCAACGCCCCCGCGGCCCGGTCTGTGACCAGGCCTCGTGGTGGATCAGGGTCTGATCAACCAGGCTGTTACTGCTGGCCGCACGCAAATCGACGTACAAACGACAGCCCGGCTGCTCAGGTACTGACTTTAGGTGCCTGTCCAGTGCTTTCTTGAAGACAGCCAGGGGTCTATTGGTAATCCCTCTTATGTATGCTGGGAGGCAGTTCAGATAAACTTTATTCAAGAAATCTAGAATTAATTTTACAATGATATAAATTTGCACAATGAATATGAGGGCATGTAGAAGTTGCAGACATGTATTAATAGCACATTATGTAGACTGATGCAATGGTCGGAGAAGTGGCAGATGCAGTTTAATATTGATAAATGCAAAGTTCTAAATGTTGGACAGGTAAATGACCATGCCACATATAAACTAAATAATGTAGATCTTAATACTACTGATTGCGAAAAGGATTTGGGAGTTCTGGTTAGCAGTAATCTAAAACCAAGACAACAGTGCATTAGTGTTCGCGATAAAGCTAACAGAATTCTTGGCTTCATATCTAGAAGTATAAATAATAGAAGTCCTCAGGTTGTTCTTCAACTCTATATATCCTTGGTTAGGCCTCATTTAGACTATGCTGCTCAGTTCTGGTCACCGTATTACAGAATGGATATAAATGCACTGGAAAACGTACAGAGGAGGATGACAAAGTTGATCCCATGTATCAGAAATCTTGGTATAAACCTTGGTAATAAATACCGACAAGTTGGTTTAGAAAGACACGTAAGCAAACACTATAACATATTTATTAGAAAACGTTTCGGTCCTGGGACCTTGATCACTTCTAAGTGATCAAGGCCCCAGGACCGAAACGTTTTCTAATAAATATGTTATAGTGTTTGCTTACGTGTCTTTCTAAACCATCAGAAATCTTCCCTATGAGGATAGACTGAGGCCCTGAATCTGCACTCTCTCTCCAGCCAAGACAGGACTCGCAGCAATGGTTTCAAGTTGGAAAAATTCAGATTCAGGAAGGATATAGGAAAGCACTGGTTTGGTAATAGAGTTGTGGATGAGTGAAACAAACTCCCGAGTACAGTTATTCAGGCTAAAACGTTGTGTAGTTTTAAAAATAGGTTAGATAAATACATGAGTGGGTGTGGGTGGGTGTGAGTTGGACCTGCCTAGCTTGTGCTGCTGGGTCTGGTGCCGTGCTCCTTCCTTGAGTGGAGGTGACCAGACTGGGTGGGTCATTGGGCTAATCCGGGGGGGAATGGACCTGCTCCGCATGGGTCAGTAGGTCTGTTGCAGTGTTCCTTCTTTCTTATGTTCTTATTTAACATAGGATGACTCAAAATTAGTGTGACATGTTTCCAAGGGCTCTGTTGGTTAATATTTTGACATATGTCATATCTTTTCTGGTTTGTTTATTTAATTTAGTTATTGTATTTTCAAAGACTTCTTATGGTTTATATATTGCTATGGTACGTTCCAAAAATGAATCCTGATAATGGTATTAATTTATTACTGCAAAGGTTCCAGGACCAAAACATGTTGTAGTGTTTAATTACGTCACTTTCCCACCTGTTATGAATTTTTAAGATATTTTTAGTCTTTTCTTTTTAACGCAATGCTAAACAAATTATAAAAATCCTCAAGACTCGATCAAATTACAGATACAATTATTGAAGTTGTAGCAGTATTTATTTAGGTCCCCGCTCTCACTTTGGCTTGTACCAGTGGTAGGTTGTCTGAATTGTTGCTCCTGTTGAAGGACTGTGTAGCAGAGAGAAGTTTTGATGCACTTTCACTGCATCACAGCATCCTAAAAAATAAACTGATCAATAGATAGTGATATTCCCCACAGTAGTGATATCTGTAGATATTCCCTATAGTAGATAGTGAATTATAGGGATATTCCCTACAACAGATCGTGAGCAGGTATTCCCTATATTAGATAACTATATCTGCAGATATACCCTACAACAGACCATGTTCTTTACAGATATTTCCTCTGGTGCAGTACTGGGCTCACTGGGCAGACCTCAAGTGGTATTTGGAAAGGGTAGCCCCTGGACGTCTGGTTGTAATGACGGTGGCCGTGTCTGGCACTGTAGGTCTCCGTGACACTGCCCAGCTCCTAGCTCAACTTGGTTCACTCTTCGCCCTACACCTCACACCCATGGCACACTGGACATGGATGTTTATCAAGGGCGGCCGTACCATCTCCGAGACTACCATTCTTCAGGGTTACACTACCCACCATACTCATGTTATAATGCCACTATCCCACCTGGCAACGCCGTCCACCTTTAATAAGAATGGCCTACAAGTACAAAGGCAACGATGGCATTACTGCAACGCCAATGGAGCCATGGGCGGCCTCTGTAACGAGTATACCCCTGATCCACTACCTGTCCCCTCTCCTCCTCCTGTGACCCACCAGTCTGTTATTGCTAGGGTGCCCGTAGTGGTCACGGCAGGAAACAGGCATCAGTACCTATATCACACACTCACCACACTCATGAACGCACCTGGGGCACAGCACGACAACATCATGGTTGTCCTTGGTAATGCAACACAAGCAGCAACACAACTTCTCCATCTTATGAATATTAACTTCACCACTCTAACCATACACGGGCATCACAACAATAAACTCTTCAGTTATTACCGCAACGTATTCAAATTCATCGCTCATACCTTTCCTGATGCTCCAGCAGTTATATTACTCGACGAAGATGTGGAAGTCTCACCAGACTTCTTTTCTTATATGAGCCAGACACTTTGGCTCCTTCACGAAGACCCTTCACTTTATTGCATCAATGCTTACTCGGCTACAGGTTTCCAAGGAACAGCACATGATTCCAGGACGGTTTTACGAGCAAGGGTGCAGGTAGAATGGGGCTACGCTGTGTCGCTTCAGTTCATCAGGGATGCCATCCGTAAATGGCCAAGTGATGTCTCAAAGGTAGATACAGTATTTTATGATCAATGGCTCTACAAACATCAAAGCAATGGTCGGGAATGTGTGTTTCCTGAAGTTAGTAGATCGTTTCATTTCGGTATGGGTGTGAATACTGAAGCCTGGAGCACAGAAGCATATTTCTTGTTTAAACCTCTGGTAAAGCAGCCTCACGTCCATCTTGACAACGTCTCTACGTTGCTCCTGGAGACGTGGCAGGAACATTTTTCCCGCAGCATTAGACACGCCACACCACTCACAGGAAACCCCTGCAGTGAAACATTTGTGCCGCCCGTCAACACAACAACCAACTTCGTCTTCTACTACAGGATGCTCAGAGAGTTGAACGGAAAGCCCAACTACAGGAATTTCTTTTTTGCGGCCAAATGTCTTAATGCGTGGAGTGCGTCTGAGCAGGGCCTACACAAGCGAGTGTTGACGGTGAGAGTATCGATGCTGACCACACTCTACCTGGTAGGAGCTCCTTATTCCCCTTACGCCTACCTCCGTCCACATTATATCAAACCATGGGATTACGATTCTGTTACTGACGAAGAGGATGATATCATTATGAATAGAATTAAAAAAGTGGAAATGGGGAGATACCAAATTCTTAATCTTAATGTTACTAGCGAATATTTAATGAACATCTTATTCGTAAATTAATTAAATAAGGTTTGCAGCCTTTGCCCCCCCGAGTCTGTATTCCGTCTGTGATCTCCTTTGCCCTTCCCCAAACTTCATAACTTTGTACTTGTTGGGGTTAAACACCAGTAGCCATTTGTCATAGCAGATCTCCAGTTTGTCCAGCTCATTTTGTAGCCTTTCCTCGTCCACGTCTCTTGCATTCTCCTCATTAGTTTCACAATGTCTGCGAAGAGAGATACCTCTGACTATCCCATCCGTCATGTCATTCACGTATACAAGAAACAGCACGACTGATCCTTGCGGATTCCCACTAGTCACATGCACCCATTCCGACACCTCGTCACGGACAGTCACTCGTTTCCTTCCTGTCAGGTATGTCTTGATCCATTGTAGTGTTTTGCTTGTTATTCCTCCCTGCTCCTCTAGCTTTTGTATCAGTTTCTTGTGCGGCAGTGTCTAAAGCCTTCCTAACTACCTGGAGGGTGTTCTGGGGGTCAACGCCCCCGCGGTCCTGTCTATCCCTACATCTTTAAGTCACTGAGTTCATAATTTAGCTTGAGTAGCTACCTTACATACCCTTTTATTTTATATAAGTTTACCTTTATATTTTATAAAATAGACTATTTTGATATTGTATAAATAAGCAGAATTTACCAACACGTCTTTGTTTGATAGTTTTTTACGTATTACTTGTCTAGTGTTCCATGACATAATGAAAATCATTGTGCCATGCTAGATGACAAGTGGTCCCAACCAGAATGAATAGTCAGTGTGACTAGAGAGTCTCACTGACCATTCGAGTCAGAGTGACCCGAGTATTTGACAAACCTTGCCTCTGGATATTACTTGTTGGGCTGCAAGTAGTGATTTAAGTGACGCTTGAATTCATGTTAGAAATTAAGTTAGGAAAATGTTATTTAAAAAGACTTATGTTTTTTTTTGCCATATTCATAAGTTATTTTTATTTCTGTTGCACTGCAATATATGTAAATAAATCACGGGACAAATGGGCCTTAAACCTACGATAGGTGAGTCTTAAATATATGTATATATGTAATAATAGCGAGTGATAGAAGATGCAAAATAACTCCTGTGGTTATTTTGCATATATATATATATGTATTTATGTATGAGTTAAAAGAATAAATTTAAATTGACGTGACATTTTTCTCTAAAACCTTGCATTTTGTTAACGTTAAATTATTTTTGGGTTTGTGTATTGGTATAGTAAAACATTTTCAGGCTTCTTAGTAAGAAAAAGGTTTACATACACTGCAGCGTATCTAATGCTTTTAAAAATACAAGCCGATAGCGCTACCGCTAAGCTGCCAGACGCTGCATGGCCCTTGTAGGTTTAGTGCTGCTCCATGACTATACTGATAATACTGCTGAACTGTGAATTTCATCAAGTGGAGTGTAGTCATTGTCAGTCAGCTGGACGAGGGGTCCCCGCTGTCACTTTTTCCGTCTTCTTGACTTCCAAACCACGGTACGGGTGGGGTTTGAACTTACGGCTAGTGAGTCGTAAAACTCCATGTCAGCACGCAAGCCAATGGGCCAGCTGACTACAATAACATTAATCCTTCTTGGTATACTTATACACCGTGGTTTAGTTCGCAAATTGTATTGTTACAATTAAGTGTCTCTTGACCTCCAGCTAAATCTACTTGTTCTTTACCGGACCGCGGGGGCGCTGACCCCCGAAACCTTCTCCAGGTATACTCCAGGTATTATGAATTATAATCATGGTATTGGTTAATGGGGTTTACAGCGTTTGAACTACACTAGGATCATTAAGACTTCAAGCTGACCGATTTCAACACCTTGCATGAGCCCCATCCTGTGTAATGGAATATGATGGGGAAATATAGCTAGCTGTTATTCCCATTTATTTATATAGAATAGGATAGCAACATGCCGCCGGTGTACCAAATTTTATTGAAAAAAAAAAACTAAAATAGGGCTAAAGTAAGCTCTCTGTATGCACACACTGCTAGAAAACACATATGGATGTATACAATCCTTCCTTATGGCATTTAAGTTATTATATATGACAAAATGGGCGGCTAGAGTGTGGTTGCGTATTTATTTTTAAATCATAGTGCCGACCTCACCATGACAGTGGTTCTAGGTATATCTAGGCGATGCGATTAGTTTTTACATTGAATATTCTAAGTCTAGGCTAGATTAAGAGATTTTCTGCGTACGATTAAGCCCGGAGGATTAATGATGGGATAGTCAGCACCAAAAAAAAGTCAAGCAGTGTAATTTGTTTTAGTTGATCTTCTTAAGTCACAATAATAATAATAATAATAATAATAGTATATTCACAAGGAAGCACTAAACTCTTAAGGCTAATGCAACGCCTGAGGAATGGGAAGTGTTCAGGTTGAATCTAACTAAAAGGTACTCCAATTCCCTGGATGCAGAACTCTTCACAAGCATGAAGGTTATCACGTGGTGTTGGAGATAGTGGCAGTAGCAACTGCATCACCGGACGGGTAAAACGCACTAATTTCTCTCCTCCAGTAACCTTCACACTGTCATATATACCTCCTGACATGGCTCAGAGACCAGTTGTCTCCACTTCAAGGGATCAGAAGCCCAAATTCGCCGAGCTAAATAACCTGATATCGGAAAAGGTAAAATAAATAATAATGGCGTATTTAGATTAAGTTTTAAACTTAGAAAGAAACGTGAGGAAACACTAGGACATTTATTAGAAAACGTTTCGGTCCTGGGACCTTGATCACTTCTAATATACAGAGGTTAGGCTAGGTAATGTTTGTCAGGAAGCAAGAGAAATGTTTCCTAACGCTAGTCTTAGATGGTGACCCGCCGTTGGGGCTTTTGGTCATCTGACCGAGGCCTTCCGCTGGCTTACCGGTCCACCCCTCTAAAATTTATGGTTATTGCAGTGGTTAAAAAGACTATATACAGGTGGAGAGTGAGGTGTGAGTGACCATGGTGACCTGAAAAACGACATATTGGGATGAGAAGTAGACAGTGACCTAGTGTTTCCTCATGTGTCTGTTTAAACCAATTTGTCGGTATCTAGATGGTACCAAGGTTTATACCATACATTAAGATGGTTCTAAGATGGGAAGTTAGTGAACCACTAATTGGCGTTTTTAATATCTTTCCAAACGTGTAACGCTGGAGGTGTGGAAAATGTCTAATGTAACTTATCTTTAAATCAGGGATAAGTCATTACCATCAAATTACCGCTCAATAAGCCTGACCTCAACAATAGGCAAATTATTAAGCCATTTATAGCCGATATTATAATAAATCGCCATAATGAGAAATATGATTCTTGAGATTTGTCACGGATTCACAAGAGCCCGTTCCTATTTGATATATGCTTGGACATTATTAATTCATGGAATAAACTAGGGTATTATTTCCTGGGATAGGCCAGGGTATTGTTTCATAGTGTATTATTGGAAGAGCTCGGCTACACGAGGCTACTAACTACCTGTATTCTCACCCTGCAGCTGGGAGGACGAGTGCTCTTTACTACAGATGACTGGTTCGCTGTCGCCGAAAATATGCTCAAGGCAAGTCATAAATAATTCAAAATCATATACATACAGGGCCTGCTTATATAGCAGGTTAGGTTCAGGTAGCCTACCGCCGTAAAGGGAAAATCGTCGAGTAGTGGAATATAGCTCTCTTTTCACTTTCAAATGTATATAAAAACCTGATAACGTGTTTATACTATCATATATTAAGTGCACAATAGAGCTAGGCCTTTAAAAAAATATGAAAGTAGAATAAATGTACAGTACACATCAATTACCTTAAAATATTTTCGCCTGTAGCTTGTAGTAGATCCCCAGGCACAAATGCCATAGATTAAGTAAGGATAGATTAAAGAATGGTGCTATAGAAGTACACAATAACGTATCTTGGAGAGGATGCCTACTGTTTTGCAGACCTTTTTGGCAATGTTATGGATGTGGGTATTAAATTTCAAGTTGCTGTCAGTGTAGACCTAAGAATATGCCATTGGTGTGTCTTACAATGGGAGAACCGTTGTTTCCAAACATATAGCAGATTTTGTTGGTAGTCATCAGTGTAGTTATTTTTAGGATCTCATCATTAACAGTACTGCTGAGAGTAGTCGGATCTGAGTGGAAGATGACAGAAGTTGTCATTGCCAACAGAACAGGTTGAAGATTTAGATTTTAGATTTTGCCACCGAAGTGGCTAGTTTATTGTGCACCCCATATCCATCCTGTGGACGGTAGCGCGAGAGCATATGGATACACAAAAGGCCTAGGAACTAGGCCCCAAAGGGTTAACAGGAATACATATGGATTTATATCTACATATCTATAGTTCACTTATCTGTTACAAGCAAATTTAGGAAATTTGCTTAGTATATCTGGTATCTTATTTTCATTAATAAGATATCTTGACATGTCACATAGGTTATTATACTGTCTGTCTCTGTATTCCTCAATAAGTGGACAATTAAGCACATAGTGTTCAAGAGAGTGACCATATGCCTGATCACATAATTTACATTTAGTTTGATCATCATCTGTGTGTCTCCCAAACTGCCAGAAGTACTTGTAACCAAGCCTAAGCCTGGCCACTACAACATCAGTCAGTCTGTTCACATTGCAAGTTGCTCCATAAGCATACTTATCTACGTTCATGTTATCATAGTGGGTTATAGATCTACTCAGGCTTCTAACTGCATTCCTATAACAATCATTTTCATTATTTACTTCTCTCCTAATATTATTCCTAATGCTAGACACAGTTATACCAAAGTTATATTCTACATTCTCCTTCTGGATACTCTTCTTGGCTAACATATCAACTTTATCATGAAGGAGTAATCCAATGTGTGATGGGATCCATAGCAATTGTACATTAATTCCTTTGTCCCTAATTTTTGAGTATCTATACCTGGTTTCCCCAATGAGCATGTTGTTGGAGTCATTATATGAGCCAAGAGCCTTCAATGATGACATAGAATCAGTAATGATGATAGAGTCAAGCTCAGTGTCATAGGTTAGCTTTAGCGCCATTAGGATTGCAAACAATTCAGTTTGCAGTGTCGACGCCCAGTTGTTAATTCTTATGCCTAACTCAACAAATTTATTATTGTTCTTAACTGGGGAGGTGGCAACAAGAGCAGATGCAGCCCTGCCAGAAGACTCCTGTTTAGATCCATCAGTGTATATAAGATAAGATAAGATTTCGTTCGGATTTTTAACCCCGGAGGGTTAGCCACCCAGGATAACCCAAGAAAGTCAGTGCGTCATCGAGGACTGTCTAACTTATTTCCATTGGGGTCCTTAATCTTGTCCCCCAGGATGCGACCCACACCAGTCGACTAACACCCAGGTACCTATTTGCTGCTAGGTGAACAGGACAACAGGTGTAAGGAAACGTGTCGAAATGTTTCCACCCGCCGGGAATCGAACCCGGGCCCTCCGTGTGTGAAGCGGGAGCTTTAGCCACCAGGCCACCGGGCCTGATAACTTGTTACTACCAGCTAGGTGAGAAATTTCTTCTTGAGCAGTTGCTCTAACAAGAGATTTAAGGAAGGGATTACTAGCAATGAGCTTCTTGGGAGGGACTTGTAGGTATGTGATATTAAATGAACACATCTTCCATGGAGGGGTGAAATGCTCTTGTTGCCTACAGTGATACAGTTCATGCAGGTTATAAAACTTAATGCAATTGCACGTTTTCACAATCCATTTAGATCTGTGTGTATTTACCTCTAGACACTTGGTAAGATTCACTGTGACAGTGTCTGGTTCGTTTCTCAACATTCTAATACCGAGTACAGTGTTAATTTCAACAATCCTATCACTGATACTAGAAATACCAAGCTCCTTCCTCATGTTAAGAACTTTTGTAGATCTGGGACAGCCAAGAATAATCCTGAGAGCTTCATTTTGCATTAACTCCAAGGGTCGGAGAGAACTTTCTCTAGCTAATATCAACATGGGAGCAGCATAATCAATTAAGGACCTAACATAGGCTATGTACATCATTCTCACGATTCTCACATTAGCACCATAGTTGGGATTGTAGCCAGCAACAGCTTTGAGAGCATTTAGCCTAGCTTTACATTTCTTGTTTAGTTGTGGTATAATGGATTTGTTAAAGGGTACATCTACACCAAGATATCTGTAAGTTTTAACGTAGCTAATGATTTCACCCTGCAAATAGATGGGTGGGGGATGTCGTTTGCTTGTTAATATCTTAGTTTTAGAGGAAGATATTATGAGGCCTAGTCGATTACAGGTTAGGTTAGATTAGGTAAGGTTCGTCAGGAAACAGGACAAATGTTTCCTGACGCGGGTCTTAGTCAGATGATGACCCGCCTTTGGAGCTTTTGGTCATCTGACCGAGGCCTTCCGCTGGCTTACCGGTCCACCCCTTTAAAAATTATGGTCATTTATAACCTAGTCGATTACAAATTGCTTGAACTTCATTAAGAATGGTATTCATCTTCTTATGCCCTGTTGTATAGATCATGATATCATCAGCATAGCTTGTAGCTATATGTTTAGGTGAGGCAGGTAGAGCATTTAGGAGAGCATTAATCAGAATATTAAATAGCATGGGACTAAGAACTCCTCCCTGCGGTGTACCTTAAGACATTTCTTTAGAATCACTTCTGAAGCCTTGGTAAAGGACAGAGGATACTCTATTTGACAGGTATCCTATTATCCAGCAGAGTAAGCTATCACCAATATTCATTTTGGCTAGTTCATGTAGTATAACGGTTCTGTTCGCAATATCAAATGCAGATTTTAGATAAAGAAAAGTGGTAGAACTAGTAGAGGTGTGTGCAGTGAGAAAGGTGGAAATACAGTTCTGCACACTTTTACCTTTCATGAACCCATAGAGGTAGGGGGAAAGTTGATGTCTGATTCTGTAGTACAGTCTGTTAAGCATCATTCTTTCAAAAGTTTTACAAAGACAACTAGTTAAGGAGATCGGCCTAAATGTATCAGGCTGTTGGGGCTTAGGGATAGGCACAATGAGACTATTGGTCCAGGAAGTAGGAAGAACGCCTTCAATGTAACTGAGATTATACAGTGCCAACAAAGGGTTATCAGGCACCTGCCTTAGAGTTCTGAGAATATCATAGGTTATACCATCCTCTCCAGGAGCAGTTGATCGACCTTTGGTTAATGCATTATCTAATTCATACTCGGTATCAAGAGGCAATCACTCTCATCAATATTTTGGCTCATAAAATTAATCAGTTTCAACATTTCTTCAGAAGTACTCTCTAAATTTTTTCTAATATGAGATGGAAGGCTTTCATGCCTGGATGTTTTGGACCAGTCATTTATGAGGTCATTTGCTTTTTCAAGAGGAAAGGGATGAGCAACATTGCCAGTCTTTTTCCTGGTTATTTTATTTATACCTTTCCAAGCCAAACTCAAAGGGGTGGACCTATTTAATCCACTAACAAACTGTTCCCATTCCTGTTGCCTAAGTTCTTCCTTTCTATTCCTTGCATTTGTTAGTGCAGCTTGGAACGTTCTGAGCAGGTCTGGGGTTCTACATTCACGGTATGCTTTACCAATCCTCCTAGCTGCATGTGTTAGATTGCGCAGCTGTGGATCATTATAGTATTTACATTGGTTTTTATTGTTATTTATAGTGGAGGGTCTTTGTTTCCTATTCCTGCCCACTTGATCTGTGAGAACACTCTCAATAGTGGTAATTAAATCATCATTAAATTTTTGTGTGCCAATGGGCTCGTAATTCTTATACCATTGATCCAAGTGGTTAATAAAGTTGTCTCTGTGTTCTGGTTTGAGAATAAGTTTCCTCCTTCTGTATTTAGCTCCTTGATTGCTGGAGATGTGATCAAGATTGACAGTTGTTAGTCTTGGGAAGTGATCAGATAGAAGATCATCAACTATGACAGAGTCATGCATCGTATATGATGTATTAAATCCAAGACACAGATCTAGTATGCCACCATATATGTGAGTAGGCTCAGTAGTGCCCACAATTCGAACATTATCATGCTCATTTAGCAATCTCACTAGTTTAGTTCCATTGGTGTTTGTTATAGACCCACCAATATTCTTATGTCTGGCATTAAAATCTCCAAGAATGATGGTAGGTTCACTATTGATGCGATCTGGTAAAGCATCAGGTCGAAGCTGGTTCGCTGGGGCATAGAGATTAAAAATGTTTATGGAAAAATCGCCTGCATATACTTTGACACCATGATACTGCATGTTAACTCGACTCTGCAAGGAAAGGAGTGAATGTGGCAAGTTCTTTCTGACATACATCACACAACAGTTGGTTGACCTTAGGTTATAAGCTGCATATCCAGGCAAGTTTGGTGGAGGTGCTCCATCTTTCAATCTACATTCCTGCAAACAGATGACATCAATATTCTTGGTTGCACTAATATGATGTAAGTCAGGCAACCGCTTCCTGATGGAAGCAATGTTCCATGAAAAGATTTGTAATGTATCCATTGTAGTGAGTTATTACAATCTCTTGCTCATAAGATGGTAAAACTATTATGCTTTGACTGCAGTGTGCAGACACTTAAGAGCAAATAGCATAGTTTGTACGTCTTTATCTTCAGGACCTTTATTTTTAAGCATTTTTCGGCATCTTGGCAGCCAGTTATGAGGCAAGTCTTGAAGGCAAGAGTTATGGGCTTCTTTCTCACAAATTGCTGGAAGCTGAACGGAGATTGCTGCACTTTTGACATCATCACCATGCTCAAGAGCATCATCCTGATTACATATATTTATTAAACTTGTCAGGATCTGTTCAAGATGCTCAATTTTTTTCTGGAAATTTGTTATAATATGAGGAAGGTCAGGCGAATCCAATGCCTCTCCGGAGGATGGCACTTCTGGGTTAGTGCTTCCTTTAACACCTATCACCTTAACAGGTACCATGGTTACATTAGTGTTCTCTGTTTCATCATTCATTGCAGGTAGGTCCTGTGCATCTGACTCATCTCCAATTTCCAGGGAGGTTACCTGTGTGGTGTCCGTCTGACTGTTGTAGTTGTGTGTATTGGGAGAAATGACAAACTCATCCCCATTCAGGTTCAGGTGTAGTGGCAGAACAGTAGTTCCATATGTGCTAGCAGGGATGGCTAGCTCCTCCACAGCTGGTGTGTGTTTACCTGGAGTTTACCTGGAGAGAGTTCCGGGGGTCAACGCCCCGCGGCCCGGTCTGTGACCAGGCCTCCTGGTGGATCAGAGCCTGATCAACCAGGCTGTTGCTGCTGGCTGCACGCAAACCAACGTACGAGCCACAGCCCGGCTGATCCGGAACTGACTTTAGGTGCTTGTCCAGTGCCAGCTTGAAGACTGCCAGGGGTCTGTTGGTAATCCCCCTTATGTGTGCTGGGAGGCAGTTGAACAGTCTCGGGCCCCTGACACTTATTGTATGGTCTCTTAACGTGCTAGTGACACCCCTGCTTTTCATTGGGGGGATGGTGCATCGTCTGCCAAGTCTTTTGCTTTCGTAGTGAGAGATGTTCGTGTGCAAGTTCGGTACTAGTCCCTCTAGGATTTTCCAGGTGTATATAATCATGTATCTCTCCCTCATAGGTATCTGCAGTGGCAGACCAGTAGTTCCATATGTGCTAGCAGGGATGGCTAGCTCCTCCACAGCTGGTGTGTGTGATGGCATTCTGGTATCACCAGAATTGTTTGCAGTGAGGTGGGGTTCTTGCACACTTTGCAGAGGTTCAGTCTCAGATCTGGCTGTGGTAGACTGGATGGCCCCATCCTCAGTTACCATTAAAGGACTGTTATCAGGTTTACATCGAAGGTTGTTTGGGTTCTGACTGCAGTCCTTGTGGGAAACTGTAACCCCAACTTCTTTACAGTTAATACACTTAAATTTTTGGCTGTCAGGGCCTACTGTGCATTCTCTAGTGGAATGTTTCCCAGCACACTTACCACACCAAGAATGTAGTATTCCACAGTCTACTGCAACATGGCCATAGTGCTGGCATTTGTAACACCTACGTTTAGGGGGTAGGTACACTTCGATGTTTAGGAAACGTAAACCATGCACCCAGATATTCCGGGGGAGGGGCACAGGACCCACCCAACTGGCAATAATTTGGGATTTTCCTTTAAGTCTTTTAGGCTTGATGATATGCTCACTTAGAGTCAGATGGGATGGGTCCATGCAGAGAGGGTATCCAAAGATTATGATACTGACCCATTTTTTAAAGTGGTGAGTGTCTGATGGAGGTCGGAGCAGCTTAATATCCCCATAAGGTGTACTAAGTAGATCATTGATCAGCTCTTTATTCTGTTCCACAAACACAAAGTTGTGTGTGTTTTTCCTAAATTGGATCCTTGAGTTAGGATGCTTGTTTACAGCTTCCATTAGCCATGCACACTTAGCAGGCAGCGGGGTGTTGTCAGGGAAGTTCAGCTTAACACATTCTTCCTTTGAAGAAAGACTTCTTGCAGCCTCTGTGCACCAAGGACGTTTAGTATCACATTGTGTACGAGTCAAGTGAGTCTGACTACGTCGACGCTCTAGCCCTTTCTCACTTTTTCTCTTTTGTTTACTTTTAAAGGTCTGGAAGCTATCATCATTTCCATCACCTGCAGAAATAGGTTCCTCTATGACAGTTGCCATGTTTGCCAGTGATGATATCTGGTGTAAGACTCACAACACAAGAATTCCTCGCTTATCTTTCCCTTATAGCTTATGCAAGAGCAAATATTCACTACAAAGTCAAAAGTCCAAAATAGATCACAAGACACAAGTGCTCAAGTTCAATGAACACCTCCAACCATACTCAACCCAGACCACCACCACCACTCAGTACGACACACACCCCACCAAAAACACACTCAGAGACCTCTTGTATGTGTGTTAATAATATGGTACATATAATGATATAATGGATGGTACAGGCGAGGTCTTACACCATATCACAAATTACAAAGATGAACAGAGAGAGAGAGAGAGAGAGAGAGAGAGACAAAGTAGATAATATTGAGCATAAAATTAGAATTCTGACATACATCACATTAAACAAGAGGTTCAAATTCAATGATAACTTCCACTTGAGTTAGTTCAGGCTACTGCCAACTAATGTACCTCACTGAAATAATAATATAGCAGATATCACAATGAATGCTGAAGACAACCTCTTACCCCAACCATAGATTGTAAACAGTATTACTAAAAAAAAAAAAAAAAAAAAAAAAAAAAAAAAAAAAAAAAAAAAAAAAAAAAAACAAAAAAAAAAAAAACTAGGTAATGTTACAATGACAATGAGATAAATCACTCTGGTTGACTTCCTTGGTCCATCCTGGGTAACTCACACGTTACTATGTTATACATGTATGCAAGCATAAGTGTGCAGCTGTAGATAGATGAACCAGTACCTAAACAATCTCACTTACATACGCATTACTATGTATGACAAGTGTTACCAAGTACACCAAGTGTTCACTTTATCACTTAGAATACACTTGTGTTGATGTAAATATAGGTGAGAGTGGTACACCACTGACCGTAATAAACACACTCAACTTCTCAAGGTCACACACTAGGCCCAGCTTCTGGAGAGGTACCAGCGTTTTAATGTGTTTATTATGTATCAGTGCGTGTCTGCAGTCATTAAATTGGTGTATCAGAAGTTAAACACTACAATCCAGTTGATCAAATAGTCTAAAACAATTTACACAATGTATAACTAGAAGTATAATGATTGCAAATTGTTACTATTACAATTTTAACTAGGCGCTAGACCCACTAGATGAGATGGCAAGGAACATAGATGTTAACAGGCTGACTCTTGCTTAACACAGTTGAAAGGTAACCGAATTACTCAAGTAAGAAAGTATTCATGAAACTGAACATTATGCAGCAGTAAGCTTGTTCACAGTAAAAATACAAAGCATAAGTTACACACTCACACCACAGATGAACACTGCAATTTGAAATATTACTGGGAATTTAGCAGTAAAGTTTCAGTCTGAACGAGAAAATGTATTAGAAAACACAGCAATGACACTAGGACAAGCAATTTAATTATGTAACCGTATTTAATAGTTCAGTTACACTGAGCAGAGCATGTATTACACTGATTTATCAAATGTAAGGAGTCGCTACACTGAAGCACACTCTGAGCCTTTTAAAGTCTTAATACAGGCTTACAAACGACAATTAACTGTTGGGGAAAGCAGCACTTAACATTTCTAGCACAAGTATGACAGATGAATGTTCACTGTGTACAAGCCAATCACCACAAACTTACTATGTTTGTAAGTGAACCTCTGGCATGTCCCACTCAAAATGTCAGCACTGCAATGCTCGTTAAATTGTTCTTAAGCCACTAGAGGAAACACTGGTATGCCAGCTGCACTGTAGAACGTATACATAGACATGCTGGGCCTTAGGACAGCTATAACTGCAGGCTGCCTTAGCTTGTTCTGGCTAGCTTTTAGTGCTGCTTTCAAGCTTGCTTGACTGTGCTTGCTAAGCCCGTGTCAACCACCTGGATATTTGCTTGTAGCAGGCAGGTAGGCACACAGGAGACACATTCGTAAGATGAGTGGAGTGCGGCACAGAGGACACGTGCACTCAAGTACTTATGTGGTCTGGCAAAAACCGCCTCTAGACCATAAGTAAATAGAGGCGAATGGCTGAGTTCCAAATCGAGGAAGGAGAAGGGACAAGGAAGGGATATTCACCTCGCTAGACACAGGCAATATGGGTGTAGTGGCCTGCAGGTTGCAGTGCAATTTTCAAGGTCATTCACTGGGCCCACAGTCATCTCGAGAGTTACCAACCCTGTACTACTTGTTAATTACTCCAAACCCACAGCACTTAACACATCTAGCACACGTGTCTTGGAATGACAGACAAATTTTCACTACATAAGAACTAGTTCTCACAACACCGAAGGTACGGCCGGAACACTGTAGAACGTTCACAAAGGTATTCTGGGATTCAGAATGCCTTGGCCTTCACTGGCCTTCACTTGACCTTCACTGGCTGGCTTGGAGTGCTGTTTGGCCTGGATCAGCTAAACTCGCCCTTATCCCATATGTAGATAATGGCGACGAGTTAAGGGATACCGGTGAATAGGAAAGTCGAGGAAGGGACATTCACCTCACTAGACACACGCAGTTTGGGTGTAAGTGGCATGCGGGTCTTATAGTGCCATTTTCAAGGTCACCCAGCAGGCCAGACATTCCTCACTCATTTTAAGCCTACGTAGGTACTGATGGTAGCACAATGTCCTAAGTAAGCGTAATACACTCATGCAAATAGTTACAACAAATCTGAAGCACTTGCAGAACTCACATATTCGAGTACCAGCGGAGCAGCAAAATACACCTCTACACTGCACCTTGATAGAGGCGAACGGCTGAGTTTAAAGGCGGAGAGTTGGGGATACAGAACAGCAGGGGTAACTGAGCATGCACATTCGCCTTTCTTCACATAGTCAATGTGGGCGAAAGTCTCAGGCAGGTGATGCAGTGCCTCGCTCAAGGTCACTGACTGAGGCAGACTTCTCAAGAGTTACCAAACACTGCAATACTCGTACAAATAGTTATTCCAAACTTGCAGAACTTCTAGCACACGTGTCTTGGAGTGAAAGACGAATTTTCAGTGTGTGGACACCTGGGTTACCAACTCACGTAGGACTGCACACTCGTCGTTATTCCTCAGGTTGGCAAAGCGATGAGTTGTGAGCTTTTTGAGAGGCACGAGTAGCAGTGGACTAGCAAAATTCGCCTCTACACTGTATGTTGATAGAGGCGAAAGGCTGAGGTCAAATGAAAGGCAGAGGGGAAGCAGAGGCCTGTGAGGGCCTTTGCAAAAAGGAAAACTATTTCCAGTGTTTCAATAGGTATATCCTTAGTCACAGCTCGCACATAACAGTTCTCCCAACACTGAAGCTGTCTTCCAACAGTAGGAATTTTAATGATGACTTATCAGTCAGGAGAAATGGGTAGGCCTGCGAATTAGTAGGTCCAGATCCCCAGCACACGTCTACTCCCCTCAACCACTCAGCCGAGACTGCCCAAGTACCTGTTTAGTTTTTTTTTTATATATTTTATTGAAAACTCAGGTACAAAATAGTTATGGGTGCATAAAATAATATGTCAACGAGATACCAGGCACTAACTAGATTATTATATAAATAAATAATAAAGTCAAAACACAGGAAAATATAAACACTATACAAATAAACAATGTGACAAAAACAGGCACACAGAATTACACACATACACAAGCAATCACGTATTTTTTTTTTTTATTTAGAAAACACAATACATATTTAAATGTATGCTATGCATACGTTACATAAACTAAGACATGTTATCCATTAAAAATGAAACAACAATTCCACGTTCTACACGAAGGCAACCCACACCCGAACATACAGGTGGATTTAATAAATTCATAAATACTACCTATATAATCCAAAGAATATCACACGTATTTACAAGGACGTACAAGTGATTAATAATAAGAACTATACTGGATATTAACAAAATTCCTCTACCACACAATCCCAGTACTTAAATAAACCGTTACCCGTAGGTGTATTACCACCATTTACACATCCAACAACATGACCTACCAAACCCCCTTTTAACAATAATTAATAATGCCAGTGCATACAAAAAATATATGCATGCACCGTTTTAAGAAAAAACCCTTAAGTAACCTAACAATCACGGTATGCCCTTACCTCATTAAACCTTAATGAGAATTACAGAATTTGGTTATGCATAAACCACAAAAAATATAAAAGTACATAGCAACCCAGATATGTACATTATGTTACCATACACACACACTTGTATAATTGGAAGAATATACACCCACAATATCTAATATCAATAATAATAAAACAACAACAAAGAAATTCAAACTGTCAGAACATCATTGTATGACATGGATTTTACACATAAAATTAAAGAATACACTTCATGTTACCTCAACTTTAAACAACCTATGTAAATATTTAATATAAACCAAGACTATAATTATCATTGAAACATATCAAAGGGTACTGATCGCCAATATCAAATATCTCTGCAGGAACATAACCATTTCATAAATATATGCTCTCACTATCTCACCCTCACACCACCTTCCATACTGCTAGCCTAACCTTACACCCCCCCTCTCACAATAAAAGAGACCCTGCCCTTGCCCCCCCCCTGTTCCCTTAGAAGCTGTGCTACAGTAAAATTACGATAACCTATCGAAAAACTTGATTCCCATCTCCCCCCATATATTAACCTATTCCTACACCTTGTCCTATAAAACCGCGCTGCTAACGCTTTTATCCTCAACTGCCCTGAAATCTGCCTCATACCCCAAGAAACATGCAAATAATCTGCCATAACATACATCAAAGCCCTGCCCACTTCGCTTGCTACCCCACTAACATCCATCGACAACGATCTAAGAACAGACCAACTCCCCCCCCCCCCCCCCCAACAGCCTAATAACCCCCGCCATCCAGACTCTCACCACTTCCAAAGATGAACAAAAATATACCACATGATATGCCGTCTCCTCCTCCCCACAGAATAAACATGTTGCCTCTCTAACCAACCCCATCTTATGCAACATATACTTAGATGCCACCACACCCATTAGAAAACGGTACACCAACTCCCTAACCCTTGCTGGTATCCTAATTCCCATTCTACTGAATTTACAACAATGCATGCAACCATATGACCTGTCTTTGTAATACTCACTTGTGCTTTATAGTAATCAGTTTACATTAATGTTTTTCACTGATTTCATCATTGCTTAGTTAATCTTAAGTTAATTTTAAGCCAGCCCGTAATGCTATGCATAGTATAAGTGGCTTTGGCATGCTGCTCTTCTGTATTTTTTTGTACCTCTGTAAGTGTGCTCAAATTATAAATAAATAAATAAATAAATAAATAAGCGTCCTGAACTCCCTCCATATGACCCACCACTGCGTTTACCTTCAACCTTTTTACCTGCCCCACTGCCAACATGAATCTTATTACATCTTCACACTTTCTCAAATCCCTACCACTCCACCAGTTTCTAGCATCCCTCATCACCCTATCCACCCTAACACCCCCCTCCCCCCCACCCTTAGATACCTCTGCTTAATATATAATACCATTACCCTAGGCCCTAAGGCCAACAAACCTAGTCCCCCCCTTTTCACCTCCGTCATGACCACATCTTTGGACAACCAGGCCCTCCCAAACCCCCACACAAACCTCAACACCCTCCTCTGTATTTCCTGTATATCCTGCACCCTCAAAGGGAACACCTCCACTACACCCCAGACCTTACTATACACCACCGAGTTAATTACCAACGCCCTCTGCTGTAACGCCACTTCACTGGCCCTCAAACCTTTTAACTTGCCTATAACCCTACTCGTGACTGCTTCTGAGTTAATCCTCCTACATTCCTGCAATTGCTTCATATACCATATCCCACACACCCTAATTCTGTCACAAACCGTCCATCCCATTTCCTCCCCCAATCTCCCCCCAACCCATGTTCCTACTTCCAATAACCTAGACTTTGCTAAATTAACTACCATTCCTGAAACATTCCCAAAACTCCTAATGACCTCTCCCACCCTTCGTAAAGCCTCCCCACTCGTAACTAACACAGTTGTATCATCCACATAACCTACTATGCCCCCCATACTTCCCCCCCCACCTCCCGCAATTCGTCGTCCACAGCCTCAAAGAAAGGATGTTGCATGCATGCAAAGAGCAACTGTGACAGCGGGCAACCCTGCCTTAATCCCTGTTCCATCATCACCGCCCCCCCCAGCTTACCATTAACCTGCACCCTCATGACAGCCCCCTCATACAGAATGCGCACCCACCTCACGACCCCCCCTCCAAAACCCAATTTCTCCAAACAGCCCCACAAAAAGTCCCTCTTCACGCAGTCATATGCCTGAGCCCAATCCAATCCAAGGACGCCCCCTCCCTGACAGTTCTCTATAAAATCCCTTATTGCACTGTGCCCATTCTTCATAGTCCGTCCTGGAATCCCATACTGTCCCCCATGTACGCTACTCCCAATTACCTTCTTTAACCTGTTCCCCAATACCTTCGCAAAAATTTTGTAATCCGTACACATTAACGACAACGGACGATAATCTCCCAAACCCTTCTCCTCTCCTCCCTTCTTTGGCACCAAGACAACGACCCCAGTTCTCTGTGTTTGCGCCATTCTGCCCCATTTCAACATATAATTCAGAACCGCCACTAGGCATTCCCTCAGTACCTCCCAATGTGCTTTGTAAAAATCATTAGATAACCCATCTATTCCCGGTGCCTTCCCCTGACTCAACCCATTCACCACTTCCCCCACCTCTTCCCCCGTAATGCCTCCCTCCAACTCCCGATCCCCCTGCCCCATACCCTGCGAAACCCTCATCCCTCTAAATGTTTCTAACCCACCCACCCCTCCCCTTCTCTTCCATTTCTCCGTAAACCAATAATCAGCATACCTACTGATAGAATCTGTGTCAGTGAGGCCCTGTCCCCTCACATAACCCTCCCCACCCTCCACAACAATATGCGCCACGGTATTCCTCAACTGTCTGTCCTTGAATTTTCTGAGAACATACCCGGTTGGCTTATCACCTTTTAGTACGTCCTCCAATCCTGCCCTGACCCTGAGTGCATCAAAACGTTCATTATGCATCTCTACTAAACGACTCCTAAGTTCCCCCATATCTCCTTCCACTCCCTCCCTACCCCCCCCCCCCCGCATAACAATCATTCAACTGACCCTCTAAATAATTCTGCAATCCAAACCTCCAGCGTGCCCGTTCCCTGCCCCTCTTCCTAAAAAATTCTACAATTTTCACCTTTGCCTGCAACTCCCACCAATCTAGCAAATCCACCTCCTCATCCCTAGCCTCCCAAAAGCCTTTCCACCATGACTGAAAAGACCGACCTTGATCCTCCTCCTGTAAAAGCCTCACATTTAATTTCCAATAGCTCTGATATATTCTCGGAATACCATCCACCCTAAGGTCAGCCAACACTGCTCTGTGGTCTGATAAACCCACGTCTACTGTTCTAACTCTCTCCACTCCTATCCCCTGCCTCACATAAATCCTATCCAACCTTGCCTCATAACTCCCCTGTACATAGGTATGCTCAACCTGATACCCCCCCCTGCCAACCACATCTACCACCCCGACATCGCACAAAGCATCCCTTAAGACACCCAACACGCACCCCGCCCCCCTAGGTACTACGTCTACATGCCTAATCACACAATTCCAATCACCTCCAATTATCGCTATGGCAGGTAAACCCCTGAGATAATATAACAAAACGTCACGAACAAAATCTGATTTTATCCTTACATTACCAACCGCAGGCATATAAACTCCCACAAAACATACCCTACTCTCCCCCCACCACCCATCCACACGAACAACCCTCCCCCCTCCTCCCTCCTCCCACCCCATGACTCGCAATGGACTGGTCTCCTTTACTAAAACAGCCACTCCGCCCTTTAAAAGCGTTGCCATGCTTACAAACAACTTATATCCTCTCAATCTCAACTCACTACCTGACTTATAGTTATGCTCCTGTAGGAAACAAACATCAACGTCGTACCTTTTGAGGAACCACTCCAACCAGACCCTTTTTACCTCAGTTTTTAGGCCATTAGCATTTATCGTTACACACCTGAATGGTCAGGGAGAGGCGGCTTACCTCTGTGCCGCTGTGGCTTGCTCACACTTCCCTTCAAGCTGCTCACACTTTCCTTATTACTCTTTTTAATAGGACCCCCTACCCCCCCTTGTCTCTCCCCCGATTTTCCCTGTACTCCCCCCCTGTAGGGGATTTGCGGACCACCTCTGCCCATGCCTTCTTACCTGGTCTTTGCCCAGGTGTTAAAACATCATCTAATTCAGTCAACCCCACTGGCCTCTTCCTAGAGCTGCCTACCAAAGCCACCTCTTCCTCAGGTACATCCTCCCTGTGTACCTCTGCCACTACAAGTATATCCTTTCCAGTATTCCCTGCTACTTCCGACTTCTCACTCAGCCCTTGCAATTGCTGCGTTTCACTGGTCCGTCCATCCATGTCCTCTCCTACCACGGCCTCCTCCAAGAATTCCTGGAGCACTGACTCCAAGGACACCTCCTGTGTCGACTCCACCACTTCCTCCACCACCACAGGCGTTGGAGTAGGAACTCCCTCCTCCACCGGGAGTGTGACACACGTCCCCATCTGTTCACCCTCCTTCTCCACCTCCTCACTCCATAGAGGAGTCCCAGTCTTCGCCGCCGCCACCACACTCGTTTGCTGGACGTCCTCCACCGGGGCTGACACCCCCGGGGCAACTCTACGTGCACATTGCGCCGCTATATGATCATAAGAGCCGCAAAGACGACACGTTCTCCTTTGCCCCACATACGACACATATACCTGATTTCTGGTGCCTGTCAACATGACATACGAAGGTATAGGCGTCTTGAGGGTCATCTTGATGTTGTATGACCCTTCCGGGAGGCCCTCATATGGTCCATCCCTCCATACCCCACCTCTGGCTTCATGAATGACTCCATACTTGCTAAAAACTTCCATTATACCAAACTTAGTTGCCTCAAAGGGTACATTCCTCACTCGTACCCACGTATAGTAAGTAGACACGTCATGCAAGCACACATCCATCGTCGAGTTGAGGCACATTCGGCGTTCCTGGTACTCCTCCACCACACTGCTGTAGTAGCTAGTCCTCAGGAACTTCACAAATACTCGTTTCACCCCATTAAGGGCCACACCATACAGTTCCTCGTTAGGGATACCATATAAATCCCTAATAATTGCAGGAAGAACGACGTTCATCGTAGCAGGGCTCAGAGAACCCCTCAACAGCTCAATGCAGACTGTGTTAATCCTCCTGCTGGTGTACTCCGCCATGTCTGAACAGTGAAAACTGCGCAGAAACCAGGATTAGTGGGAGCTTCCCGCTACTGCGCAGTGCGTCCGCACGGCCCAACAGCGATGCGAACTATGAATAGAAAAACGTTTCAACTGTGCTAGGAAGCACACCATATACAAAAAGTACACCAATGACTTGTAATTGAGGCATAAATGACGAGAAACATTCCTAAAAGTTGTATATACAAAGCACGTAAGATATTTCGTCATCACCGTTACATAGGAGACGCACATAAACTCGGAGAACACAAAACATTCACACACTTGACAAACACAATTAGACACAGCTGACCAGCCCGTTAGATTACCCACTGAACACTCACAACTATCTCAAATCTCGTAACTCCAAGGCTTTATATTCAGGCGGGAAGTCTCTCTCCCATCTCCCCTCATATACCAACCTATTTCGACATTTTGTCCTATAAATTGTCCCCGCTAAAACCCTAATTCTACTGTTACCATCAACGTGCCTCATAGCCCATGACACGAAAATATAATCGGCCACAACATACGACACCGCACGTTGTAGACGCAAGTCAACCCCACCTACATCAAAACTCAACGCCCGGAGTACCGACAAACCTCCCCCCCCTACCAAACGCAAAACCCTACTGAACCACTCTCGTACCATACCTAAAGTCTCACAGAAATACACAACATGAAAAGCAGATTCCTCCATCCCGCACGCCGGACAACCCCAGTCTTCCTCCAAACGCCTATTATACAACACCACCCCAGATGGCAAGATTCCATGTAAAAATTTAAAAACCACTTCCCGTACTTGAGCAGGCAGACGCAACTGTTGAACTCACCTCCATATATCACCCCATGCATACATGGGATACATTCCTTCAACTCGCACCACGACTACCTCCCTACCCGCCCTTTCTAAGGTACATAATTTTACACAGCGCACGTCCCTCATGTTCAATAATACGCGAAGCATCGCGTCGCACCAAATTAAATTCCTCCCTCTCCACCACCTGCGCAGGTCGTGATACAATTCACTTAACCCACCATGCATCCCACCCAGTCGGAGAAAATGACGCTTCACGTAACATGCCATGACACGAGCCTCTAGAGTAATGAGACCCAACCCTCCCTGATGCAGTGGTGTCTCCACCACCGCTCTTGTGAGCCAATCGCATCCTGAACCCCACAAAAATCGATAAACTCTATGCAAAAGACGTTTGACGTCCCCCTGCAACAGAGGATACAGTGCAGCAATGTGCCATACTTTGCTATAAAGCAGGACATTAATGACCACCGCCCTCTGATGCAGGGTTAAATGTCGCGGCCGTAGACTATTTAAGCGCCCCAAGACACTATGTACAACCCTCCCCCACGCACTCATCTGATCGACCTCCCGCATATAATGAATACCACATATAGTGATACGATCAACCACAGTCCACCCCTCTGCATCCACCCCATCCCCCACCCACTCCCCCAACTCCATAATTTTCGATTTTTCTCTGTTAACACACATCACCATAGCCTTGCCAAATATGTCAACAAGTCTCCCAACAAAACCCAATTACTCCCGTGAACGTAATAACACAATAGTATCATCAACATAACCCACAAGGGTCGGTCGACCACTACTCGGACTCCAGGATGTCTCAATTCCCCGCCCACAAACAGCCCAGTAAAATGGGTCCTGCATACATGCAAAAAACATTTGAGACATGGGGCATCCCTGACGAATGCCCCTGCTCAAGTGTACAAAAACACCTAACTTGCCATTAATTTGTACTTTAAAATCCGCTCCATTGTACAACGAACGGGCCCACATGATGACCTCATTTCCAAAACCCTGCCATCTCATAAATTTCCACAGAACCTCTCTTTCCACACTATCAAAAGCGGCTCGCTAGTCTAAAGCCAAAACACCACCCCCACCCCTCACCCTGCATTCCTCAACAAACTCCCTGATATTCCCATGACCATCATACATTGACCTACCTGGCACACCAAACTGACTCGTATGGATTACCTTATCAAACACTTTCTTAATTCTATTCATCAATATTTTTGCATATAGTTTATAGTCACTACACATCAACGATATGGGACGGTAGTCCTTAATCGCTAACGGCACATCACATTTCCTAACTAAGACCAACACTGCCGTACGCTGAGACAGACCTAACACCCCCCCTCCTTCATTGCATTGAGTAAACGAACCATAAAATCCGTATTACCTCCCAATGTTTGATATAAAATTCACAAGGGATGCCATCAATGCCTGGAGCCTTCCCCTTACGCATTCCTTGTAGTGCCTCCCACACCTCTGCCTCAGATATAGGCCCACCCATGAGAAGGCGATCATAATCATTTAACTTGCATCGTACTCCTCTCCCCAAATCCTGTATCGCATGCTCACTCACGTCTTTACTTTGCATCTGGATCTTACTCCAAGTATCGACATAAAAACTTATCCCCTCAGTTGTTGTTAAGACCTGTCCCTCACTATACCCGTCAACTTCATCCTGCACCACTAAACTCACAATTTCAGTCGCTTTTCGCCTTTGTGTCTGACTTTGTAAGACACAAGCAGACGGCTTGTCACCCCACAAAGCCTCCTCCACCCCACTCGAAATGCGCGCCCCATTGAAAACCTTATTTTTCAATACTTGGATTTGTTCTTTAATAGCATCGATCTCATCCACTGGGTAAACCCCAGATGCCTCTCCCTGTGCATAACATTGTCGTAGATGACCCTCCAGGTACCTCTGAAAACCGTACTCCAAGCGAGTGGCCTCCTTACACCGATTCACATAAAAATCCTTAATTCGAGGCTTCACAACCTCATCCCACCGTCGTACTAAATCCCACCCCTCCCAGGAGTCTACTCCCATAGACGCCCAGAAGTCCTCGAATGGTTTCCTATCATCCGCACTTTGTAGCATCCGCGTATTCAGTTTCCAGTATCCCTTAAAACGATGTGGGAGACCTCCCCAGTCGAGCTCCACAAAAACTCCCCGGTGGTCGGAGAAAAAGACGTTCAATACACGCACATTGATTACGACCACCCGCCGAGACACATACACCCTATCTAAACATGCCGCATAGCCCCTACGCACAAAAGTATGCTCAATCCCAAAGTCACGTCCTCCGCGTACATCAACCAACCCCAAACCAGACAACAAGTCACCCAAAACAAGCGAACAGAACCCCGCCCCCCTTGATTCAACATCTTTACGGCGCACCACACAGTTCCAGTCACCACCTACCACTGTAATTTCTGGCAGGGACCTCAAATAATATACCAAGACATCTGTAACAAAAGTATTTTTAATATTAACATCATGTTCAGCCGGCCCATATACCCCTACAAAACCAACCCTTCTACTACCCCCAATCCCCCACGACTCGCACCACGCGACTCTCCCCCCTTCCTCCCAATGTCTCAGCGCAAACGGGCTGGTTGCTTTTATCAACACAGCCACTCCACCTTTCAGACGTCTGGAGTGAGTCACATAAATGTCATAACCATCCATCTCAAACAAACTTCCTACTTTATGGTTATGTTCTTGCAAAAAACACACATCCACTGCAAAACGATTCAACCACTCACGCACCTGCACACACTTTCTGACAGATTTCAAACCATTAACATTAATAGTTACACACCTAACTGTGTTAAAGGTGACTTTCCTCTAGGGGATACCACTCCCTTTTTCTCTTTGCACCGGCAAGCACCCAAGGCACTTCCCGCACCTTTGGCAATCCCCGTGATATTACCTGCTGTCCTGGACTCGCGCGACCTCCCCCCACCCGTGATTTCCGACCACGTCGTCTTCCCTGAACGTTGTCCAGGGGTCAAGACATCATTGGACATGGGTGGCCCGGTGGCCTGGTGGCTAAAGCGCCCGCTTCACACACGGAGGGCCCGGGTTCGATTCCCGGCGGGTGGAAACATTTCGACACGTTTCCTTACACCTGTTGTCCTGTTCACCTAGCAGCAAATAGGTACCTGGGTGTTAGTCGACTGGTGTGGGTGGCATCCTGGGGGACAAGATTAAGGACCCCAATGGAAAAAAGTTAGACAGTCCTCGATGACGCACTGACTTTCTTGGGTTATCCTGGGTGGCTAACCCTCCGGGGTTAAAAATCCGAACGAAATCTTATCTTATCTTATCTTGGAGTCGGACGGGGTAGCCGCACGCTTCCTAGAAACAGCATCTTCAGACATGTCAGTACTTGTGAATTTCTGCCTCAACAGTATGAAACCTCGAACTCTCCAAATCTCTCACTTTAGCTATCTGATCAGCATCATCTGCACGTAATTTCCTCCCATCAGAACACGGCACAGAATCAGACTCATGCGATGCTAATAGGTCACTTAACGCAGATACAATGTCGGCTTCCATCTCACCTGCCTCTCTTGCTAGAGGGATTTCACTGTTCACATGTTCCACCTCGTCAAGGGAGGCAGTCCCAGGTAGAGTCACACAAGATGACTCTAGTAGCATGGCCCTATCAACCTCAGCACTCCATGATGTCATACGCGGCGAGGTCTCGACAACCTCCTCTTCCAGAGCCTGACGGGGTACCTCACCGTCAGGTCGACGACCACGCCCCGATGGCGGTTGGCGCTGGACACACTGAGCCGCTATGTGATCCAGAGCGCCGCAGAGGCGGCAAGTTCTTCTCTGTCCAGGGTACGTAACGTACACCTGGGAACGAAACTCCTCCAGTTGTACGTACGAAGGAATCGGCTGACGCAGGGACATTTTCAACGTAAATGACCCCTCCTGAAGGCCAGTATAGTGGCCGTCAGACCACCTACCCATGGTGACCAGTGGATCTTCCCATAACGTTCAAAAACGTCACGTATATCAACTTCATTGGCCTCAAAAGGCACGTTTCTCACACGTACCCACGTATAGTATCGTGAAACGTCATGCAACTGGACAGAAACTGCTGGGGTGACTTGCTTACTTATATCCTGGTACTGGGTCACAATCTTCTCGTACATCTGAGTGTCACAAAACTTGACGAAGATCCGTGTAGTTCCATTCAAGGCGACGCCACACAAGGATTCACGTTGAATGCCATATGTATCACGAATGATTGCTGGCAGTAACACATTTACTGATTCGCCGGTGATAGAGCCCTGCGTTAGTTGAATACAAACAGTATTAACACGGCGGCGAAACGCAGTCGCCGTTGTTGTTGTAAACACTCCTCCACCAGGTGTCGGGACTGAGGAGCAACAGCTGACAACCGCTCAGCACAACGTCTGAGCAGAGAATGACCTGTTTACAGTTAGGTAAACGGGCAGTAGGTGTTGAAAACATGCCTAAGTTTCCACTTGCCCCAAATCCTTTGTTTGTACGCCAAACGTTATTTTACCACGGAGAGATACTCTTAGAATAACCCAACAAAGCCATATAGCTAGGTGCTAAGCCAGCTATTGCACGTACGACATGCAATAGCAGGCTTAGCACGTAGGTTTCTTTTCACTAACCATACTGCTATGGTGAGGATGGACAAATGACTTGTTCGTAAGTGTCTCCCCGCCCAGGGGAGACACCTCGGTGGTTGAGTACTCAACCACTGAAGTACTCAACCACCGAAATATTCTTAATATTAAAAGAATGTATCAATGTCCTGATTGAAAATTCATATTTATCTGAAATATGTTGAAACAATCTCTTAGTTTAATAGGTATAACTTTGCATGACTGTACAAACTGCCGAATAAGGTACTCTATATTTTTAGTGGGTCGGAAACCAGTTACCGGTACTCCTGCTGTTGTATGATAATATGTAATTAGCAGCAACTATTCCAGTGGTTGTTTGGTGACAAGTAGTTTGTTTTGAGAAATGATACATATAGAGTAATGGGTATTTGTTTTATCGGAAAACTGTTTCCTTGACAGGGTTTTTTTGTCAGTTGATGGAGACATTGAATATTTCAACAGACGGTGGTCTACCTTAGTTAGGTTTTACATACCATTGAAAATCAGAGGATCCCAGTAGGCACGAGTAATAAGTCACCCTGATTTTTTTGGCGTATTGTAGGCTAAATCTACATACTTTATCACCACTGTATGTATGTAACGATTATGTAACAGTATGTAAAATGATGTGTAGTGAGCATGACTGTAGCGCATCTTATATGCTTGAAATGAATTGCATAAGAATGGGCTTTCGTTGGAATATGTACAGTAGTGCTTTCCTAAAACTGTAACCTACCTGTGAAAACTATCCAATTTAAAACCAATGTAACCTCAATGTATTCTAGGTAGATTTGTTAGGAAACAGGACAAGTGTTTCCGGACGCGAGTCTTAGCTATATGACGACCTGCAGTTGGAGTTTTTGGTCATCTGAGGCCTTCCACTGGCTTACTGGTCCACCCCTTTAAAAATTATGATCATGATTATAACCATTTCACTCTTACTCGATGTATTCTAACGAAATAAACATCTTTATATTACATCGTCTTCCAGGAGAACGAGGCTGAATGGAAGGAGGGTGAGTTCACTGAGTGTGGCAAGTGGATGGATGGGTGGGAGACCAGGAGGAAGAGGAAGCCTGGTCATGACTGGTGCATCATCAAGCTGGGTCAGTCTTTTTTGCCATTTTTCCTCTTTCTCAAGTTCATTGTTTTTGCCAATTTAGCATTATTTACCCTTTAAGGAGGAGTGCCTCGTCGATGGTGAGGGGCTCTTAATCAGAGGAATTACAGCTTACCTCCTCTTCCTCGGATCACACCTTGATTGCCTCTCATTCCCCAGGCACTGTGTGGCCCTTTAAAGTTTAGCGCTTCGCTGTGAATATAATACAATTAACGTTAGTTGTCCTGACTCACCCACCCTACCTTCATTTCTATTCCTGACCAGGTCGTGATCAACGAATGAAGGATGGCCTCCACCACCCCTGTAATGAATGACCCTTAAGAGTTTAGTGCTTGCTATATAAAAAACAAAAACAAATCTCCACTTCATGTATCCACAGGTACATTTTGTGTATGACTGGGTTCTATTGGGATCGTTTAATGAAACCTATGGTAAGAGTGCTTAGGTGGAATATTTTATAACAGTGTTAATAAGGGAGCTGGGCAGACACCTAAAGTCAGTACCTGATCAGTCGGGCTGTGGTTTGTACGTCGGTTTACGTCGGTTTTGGGGGTCAACGCCCCCAAAACTCCATCTAGGTATACCCCTCCAGGTATGATCTACATATGCAGTACAGCATATACTTCCTTTCATTTCAAAGATATCCTACCTTTTCCCAGTTTATATAGCTTAGTATACACCACTCACTTCAAAAACGACTGCCTTGTAGGAATGTGGGTATGGAGTCACATGATGGCTGTCCATTACAGGAGTGGCGGGAGTAGTGGCAGGCGTCGATGTAGATACCTCTCACTTTACTGGTAACTACGTTCCCCAAGTGTCACTCCAGGCTGCCGTCCTTACACCTGCAGGTAGGTCTACCCTGCCCTCGCTGTCTTTACACCTGCAGGTAGGTCTACCCTGCCCTCGCTGTCTTTACACCTGCAGGTAGGTCTACCCTGCCCTCGCTGTCTTTACACCTGCAGGTAGGTCTACCCTGCCCTCGCTGTCTTTACACCTGCAGGTAGGTTACCCTGTCCTCGCTGTCATTACACCTGCAGGTAGGTCTACCCTGCCCTCGCTGTCTTTACACCTGCAGGTAGGTCTACCCTGTCCTCGCTGTCTTTACACCTGCAGGTAGGTCTACCCTGTCCTCGCTGTCATTACACCTGCAGGTAGGTCTACCCTGTCCTCGCTGTCATTACACCTGCAGGTAGGTCTACCCTGTCTTCGCTGTCATTACACCTGCAGGTAGGTCTACCTTGTCCTCGCTGTCATTACACTGCAGATAAGTGTACCCTCATCTTGGTATATTAATTTCTGGCTTGTTTATATCTCTGATACGTATCTTGATTAGCCAAATTCCTACATTATTTCCAAGTTCTTTATTTTTCATACCTCCAACATGTCATACGGAACCAATATTTAATATTTCTCATTTTACCCATTGTGGAATAAATTGTTTAATACCAGTTTCATAAATATTAAAGAATGGTCTGTATACATTATTTATATCTGTCTCTTGTAACATTTTATCCCATTCAGTGTCTGTGAAATACTTAAAACATTATAGTGTCCTTTAATATTGTTCAGTAGTTCCTGTTTTTGAGTCTCATCACCTAAGCCATATTTAACATGTTAATTCCGATATAACATGATCGCTTTTTTCTTGTGTTTTTATTTTTTTTTTATTTTAAAGATGTTTTCATTTGCTCGAGTAAATACCAGGTTAAGTATTAACAGTGTCACCCTGATGCATTAAAAAAATGTTAAGAAGTTATGATCACCTCTTCCTCCCTTTTAACTATATTCGTTTCATGTGACCATCTCCATTAACTGTACTTGTTCTCTGAAACCCATTCCAGAAGAGGCATTAATCCCTGAGAGGCAGAGTGTGATGGGCAACGAGGCCAGTGACCACGACCTCCAGCAAGTGGCGAGACTTCACTCAGAGGTGAGTCTGGAACTCTGCTTCCTCTTGGTGTTGTATCCATCTGGGAAAAATCACCTAACACGATTCTTGTTAAATAATGGCCTGCTCAGTGGTATTTTTCGTTTACTTTATGCTGCTGGGTAGAAACGTTTAGCACGTTTCCTTACACCTGCTGACCCTGTCCACCTAGCAGCTTATAAGTAGGTACCTGGATGTTTGTCGACTGCTGTGGGTCGCATCCTGGGGGATGGTAGTATATCTTAGATAAGGCTGGGCTATGAAATGAGCTTAAGGTACGATAAGACCTTTAGCTTTTAAAATTGATTTGTGTAAAAATATATAGATTTACAAGCTAAAATATTGGCAGAATGTTACATAACTATAATCGTCAGGGAAATTTTAAATTTCCTCCTAATTTAGGGGTAATTTTCAATAGGATTTTTTAGTACTACATAAATAACAATTCTGCCATTCCATCATAACATTAAAAAGTAGATATAATTTCTTATTAAATATCACCATTATGAAATAATTCTCACCCATAATTACCTGGTTGTTTACCTGGAGTTTACCTGGAGAGAGTTCCGGGGGTTAACGCCCCCGCGGCCCGGTCTGTGACACTCTTGCTTCTCACTATATGTTGCGTTGCTGATTAGCATATTTATTTAAATTCTGCCCCTTATTAGTTGTTTTTTGCCCACTTAGGTACATGTATGGTCCCAGGAAAATATTGTGGATACAATATATATTACCGATTTATTCCTTCCTGATACAGAATAATTCAACCTTGTTTTTATTATTTTGCTAAATGCTGTTGTAATGATTTTTTAGACATGAAAAATTCTAAATAATTTTAGGGGCGACGAAATTTTCATTAATTTTTTAAGTGATACGAGGTATTTGAGTCTTGTCTGATTGTTTTGTTTTACTGAATGTGTATGTTTTACACTTTTTGAGGTTAATTTTAGTTTTTGTTATATATGTCCAGTGCTGAATAAGCCTATGATCCCGGTGCTTTGTAAACTGCAGAATAAGCCTACATTGAGAAAATGTTTTGCTCTGTGTAGAGCTTTAATAATTTATGATGGATTTTCGCTCTACGCAGGAATGTTGTTCCTTCTGCTACCCCTTTATCATGTTTTGCAACATGTATAAACTCCTTTATTATGCCTTGCAACATGTGTAAACCCCTTTATGACTTGCAACATGTGTAAACCCCTTTATCATGCCTTGCAACATGTGTAAACCCCTTTATCATGCCTTGCAACATGGGCAAACCCCTTTATCATGCCTTGCAACATGTGTAAACCCCTTTATCATGATTTGCAACATGTGTAAACCCCTTTATTATGCCTTGCAACATGTTTAAACTCCTTTATTATGCCTTGCAACATGTGAAACGCCTTTATCATGCCTTGCAACATATGTAAACTCCTTTATCATGCCTTGCAACATGTGTAAACCCTTTTACATGCCTCGCAGCATGTGTAAACCCCTTTATCATGCCTTGCAGTATGACCCCTTTATCATGCCTTGCAGTATGACCCCTTTATCATGCCTTGCAACATATGTAAACCTAACATATTCCACGTGTGTGCAGGAGTGGGATGCAATCATTCCTCGGTCTAAGGCTCAACCAGGTTACCGCGACACCTGCCACACCTTCCTCAGGAGTTCTTCCTCTCAGCGATACACACACCTAAGGCTCAATATATTTCCGGACGGAGGCATCGCCAGACTCCGGGTCTTTGGTTACGCTGTGCCTGACTGGTCCCTCGTCTCTCCTCTTGAAGTAAGTCTTATAATAATGCTATAATATCCTTATTTTTGCAAGTACATGTACATGGTATACAGGCCTAACTGACATCAACGACATACTACTATATAGAAAGCCCCTTGTTATGCTGAGCATTTCGGGCGAATTAGGTCAGTTTTGTCCCAGGATGCGACCCACCAGTACGTACCTACTTACTGCTAGGTGAACTGGGACAGAAGGTATAAGGAAACACCCAGCGTTTCCCTCCGTTCCGGGGATCGAACCACGGACACTCAGTATGTGAGATGGGTGCGTTGCTAACCGAGCCAAGGAATACTACTCTTTTTCCAGTACTGACAGATAGGCAGTAAGTGGACATGTAGTAAAATAGACATGTAGAAGAGCAAGCCTCTGTTATAACGATGTATCACTGAGTGAAATATCTTTTTATATAGGCTTTATATTTCTTAGACTCAGTGTTTTCCTATATTAGTACTTATCCACCGAATCCTTATTCATATTCTCTTGACAGTAAGAAATCATTGTATTGAAATACAGAGTATTGGTAGGCTTGAATTAGTTTATAACAGGTTAGAAGACCATCATGATAACCGCTTTACCACAACACTACTAACCCACCTAGCATGGGCCAGCAGGCCTGCTGCAGTTTAGTGGGTTTAATATCGCAATTATGTACCCCATACCCATCCTGTTGGCGGTAGGCAAAAGGTTAGAAAGGCATATGTAACCCTCAGTTTGGAATTAGACGAGGCCCACTTTTAGTTTCTAATTTGTGGGTTAATTGTGAATATGGATTAGGAAAAGTCAAGAAAGACAAACATGTAGCTTATTTCCATTGGAGTGTTATTTTTTTAGATATCCCCTCAGGATGTGACATAACAGTAGACTAATTCCTGGGTATCTATCTACTAATTGTTTGTGTTGATGAGGTGGTTGACCTGGCAGCAGTGGGTAATGGAGGTGTGTGTGTGGGGTATAGCGATGCCCACTATGGTCACCCTCGTAACCTTCTCAGCCCTGGCCGAGCCTCTTCCATGGCCGACGGATGGGAGACGGCACGGAGGCTAGACAGACCACCTATCCTCGAAGGTTAGTGTTGGAAAATACGTTTTAAGAGTTGCTTGGTTTATTAGATTTAAAACAGATCGCTGAGTGAAATATTAAAGTAAGATGCCAGCTTGAAGACCCCTGGCAGTCTTCAAGCTGGCACTGGACAAGCACCTAGTCAGTTCCGGATCAGCCGGGCTGTGGCTCGTATGTTGGTTTGCGTGCAGCCAGCAGCAACAGCCTGGTTGATCAGGCTCTGATCCACCAGGAGGCCTGGTCTCAGACCGGGCCGCGGGGGCGTTGACCCCCGGAACTCTCTCCAGGTAAACTCCAGGTACACCATTCAGGTGTTGGCTGGGTGAGAAGTTACTGAGAATATTGATAACTAAATGATTTAATGTTAAGAATTAATCTAAGTCTGCTCGAAATGCCTAGCCATGCTAGGTGTCCTAGTGGCCCCCTCTGTAATTAGTATTGCTGTATAGCCCTTGTGGCTTAGCGCTTCTTTTTTATTATAATAATAATGTAATTAGTATTTTATAACATGTAAACCACACAATACCCAAAACCTGTAAACCCCACATTGTAACCCTTATAGAGAATATACTTGAATTGAATTGAAAAAGACCTCTGTAAGTATGTAATTGGTGGCTGCCACATGATCCATTTAATTTGCTGTGGGGGAAGGACTACTGATGGAAAAAATTCTAACACTATATGTAAAGAATGTATTTTTTAACCCTCGGACTTTATTTCAGGCTCCCTTGCTGCCCAGTTTTCCACTCAAATATGTAATTTTATTATTGGCAGTTCAATATACACATATGTCTATATGCAGACATTATGTCTATATACATATCTATATATATAGTGGTGATGTTGACGTTGTAATAGCATTGTTTCCACAGCGGACAGTCAAGGGGTGCTTCAATTTAGCGGATTCGAATGGGCAGTAATTCGTCTGGGGCATCCTGGCAAAGTCCTGCGAGTCCAGATTGACACCCATCACTTTAAGGGCAACTTTCCGGACTCCTGCAGGGTAGATGGCTGCTTCCTACAGAGCCGCCAGGAACCAGAGAAGTTTGGGACGGACGACAGCTTCTGGCGCACTATATTGCCCCCACAGAAGGTTAGGAACTAAATTATTATCCTCACAAAAATGCGCCAACCCTTGTGGCTCATTCAGCTCGTTAAAAACTAAAGCTTTAGTTCTAATTAATGTTTTTGACAATTAGGTACCCGAAAGGGTACACTTAGCTGGTTGCCTGAATTATTTTTTTCTCCAAGGTTATTTGTTAAGTGGGATGCTGTATTTGATCTCTTTCAGATGTAAATAACTCTATTGTAGATGTAAATAACTATTTACCTTATTCCTAGTATACATCCTTTATAGTATAATAATAAGATATCTCCTACATTGTATAATAATGAGGTATTAAAAGGATCCCAATGGAAATAAGTTACTTGATTTTTTTTCGGTTATCTTAGGTTCTCTACACATATGCTGCTATGTATGATAATCTATGTAACTATTGTGTATACCTGAATAAACTTACTATTCAAATTTCCAACACTGGTATACTGTTGTATATATGAATGGTACATAATACCGACAAGATGAAGAATTAGACACACGTGCAACATCTGCTTCCTGGCATCAACAAGGGCAGTATGAACCTTGCAACAGCAACAACTGTTTGAAAGATCTTCACCATTTCAGGGATGCTGTTTTTCTGTAGGCTCGGTCATCTAGCAGTACTTTTTAATACTCTTAAGTGTAGGTTCCTTGAAATAAGTATAATAATTATAATAAATGAGTTAAAAGGCTTTACCGAAGAATATTTATCAGAATTACATCACTCTGTAAGGTAAGTGATAATTTATCATGTTGGTCATGGGGATAATAATAATAATATTTATTTCTACAAGTACTTTATACAACTTATACAGACCTAACTGACATCAGTGACATACTATACAGAAAGCCCCAGGTTATACAGTTTCGGGCGTCAAGGCCAAAATATGACCCCTTGTTTAAACTCTTAATTCACTTATCTCCAAATGGAATTTACTGATTCCACCCAATAGTGTCATTATTATATATATATATATATATATATATATATATATATATATATATATATATATATATATATATATATATATATATATATATATATATATATATATAGATATAGATATAGATATGCAAATTGTGGGACCCATAGCCTCGAAGTGGATAAAAAGGCTTCAAAGAAGAATATTTTGCATTTCTTTTCAGTTAAGTGCACATTCCATTCATCTGTACCAAGACGAGGTAGTGATGGAAGGTGCAGTTTCCCACGTCAGAATTGTTATAGCTCCAGATGGTGGCATCAGCAGAGTCCGCATCTTCAGCAGAGTCACTGATACACCAGAATCCTCCGCCTAGAATACCTAATTTTGGAATTTAAATATGAATATACAGCTAGTTTCAGGACTTTTGAGTATTACTTTTTTTCAGTATCGTCACCGAGCTCTTCTCTCGTTAGTACATTACTTCCTGTCAGTACAGTTATGTAGTCTGCCTCGCCATTAACAGACGGAGAATCGAGCCTCCACTATTTCTTGTGTTGAATGACCCATACGGCTCACACATCACTTATTATTCTGGATACGAGAAGTTTCTCAGTCTATATCTCTAAATAATAATAATAATAATAATAACTAGTCTATACTAATACAAGATATTTTACTATTATGTTTAACTTTAATACATCAGACTTTCACAGGATATATATTGAGTGTATTTCTCTCAACTTATATATGCTGAGAGTTTAATTATTATTTTAGGGACAGAAGTATTATTGTCTGGTGGTGAACAGGTTACCTGCAGCCTTAATGACCCTCGTCCGGTCGATAGCCTTTAAACTTCATTAACATCAACCATACGTTACGGATTTTTGTATCAGAATTTGTAATATGCAGTAGGCTTATTTTTTCGTAAAGTCCTTTCCCTTTAAAAACTTTTTTTTCGCTTATTTTTTCCCATTTATTCCCTTCTGGTTCTTGTTGCTGATTTTCTAATCTTGACGCAAATATAATAAAAGACAATTAATAAAAGATATGTAAATGGATGACAGCAAATTGCCTTTTACATTAAGGCTTTGTATACACATGTAGTTACCAGCTGGAGAGTCTCCACCAGCTGGAGAGTCTCCACCAGCTGGAGGGTCTCCACCAGCTGGAGGGTCTCCACCAGCTGGAGGGTCTTTGCCAGCTGGAGGGTCTTTGCCAGCTGGAGGGTCTCTGCCAGCTGGAGGGTCTCTGCCAGCTGGAGGGTCTCCGCCAGCTGGAGGGTCTCCGCCAGCTGGAGGGTCTCCGCCAGCTGGAGGGTCTCCGCCAGCTGGAGGGTCTCCACCAGCTGGAGGGTCTCCCAGCTGGAGGGTCTCCGCCAGCTGGAGGGTCTCTGCCAGCTGGAGGGTCTCCACCAGCTGGAGGGTCTCCACCAGCTGGAGGGCCTCCACAAGCCAGAGGGCCTCCACCAGCTGGAGGACCCACTTGCGAGAGAGCCTCCACCAGCTGGAGGACCTACACCAGCTGGGGAACCTACACCAGCTGGAGGACCTACACCAGCTGGAGGACCTATACCAACTGGAGGACCTGCAAAAACCCCTCACAGTTATAAACATCTACAGAGTACCACAGTCAAACATTTTCCACTTTAGTGAAAAACTGGGAAACATGATGACTGATGCACACATGAATAAAGACCACCTACTACTAACAGGAAATTTCAACATAAACATACTACACGACTAGGACCCACAAGTAATCGAATTCACAAACACAATGAGTAACTACCTGTTGCTACCAGCAATATCTAAACCTACAAGAATCACCGAGACAAGCATCTTAATAGACCACATCTGGACAAACACCATATCCCCTTTAAAATCAGACATAATCACAGACAACACTACAGACCACTACCCAACCTTTCTCATAACTAATCTGGGCAAATTGCCACAAGACATTACTAAAGTAACCTGTGGAAAATTGCATTTATCTGAATGTAACTCATTATGTACATAACAGTAAATGATAACAAAGATAATTATTATTTATCAGAGTTACATAGACAAGTAGGAATTTGGGACACCTAGGTCGCAAAAATGTCCCCCTTCGATACCTACCACTGTCATAACCACAAGTTGCTCTGGACCTATTAATTATCAAATGAAAAATACATCACCAGGAATGCTGGTAAATATATAAATTTGTGGACTATATTAAAATTAAAAAATAATTAGATATACACAATTACATATCAAAAAGAGAATATTTTAATATCACTCACCAATTTGACTGGAGATTAATGTGTATCATACTCAGAAAACCTCACTCTAACTAAATCTATGAAAATAATGCTGGCCAGAATTATACACAAATCTAGAGAGCTTATCTGAGGTTCCTGGAGCTGTCTTGTCCAGTCGCCTGATATCTCAAGTTATGCACATCCAACAATTTCGCCTCCTATTTGAGAGGTGTCAACAATTTTAACCTCTAGAGCACAAAAAATTCCTTCCCATCACACCAACGTTGTGAGAGTAAGACACATGTGCAACATCTGGGTATCTTTATTGTAGACGTTTCGCCATCCAGTGGCTTTATCAATACAAATTCCAGGACATAACTTGAAGACAATAGAACTATGTACAGAAGATGAGGTAATCAGTCCCTCAACCTAGGAGTAGGTGCGAACAGCACCATAGTCGTGGAGATTCCCAGATGTTGCACATGTGTCTTACTCTCATCTTGTCGGTATTATATACCATTCGTACACAACACACCAACGTTGTACACAATTCAAAACCAAGATGGCGAGTGTCTTCTTTTTTTCGATAACACTTCTTTTAAAAATACAATATAGGGCATCTATTTACCTATAAATTACCGTATTTCCGGAAAATATATACAGTATTTTCCACATAACCTTCAGACTACATAACGAGACAGCTATTAACAACTTTATAGCAGCTATGAATAACATCAGTTGGCAAAATGAGCTTGAAACATACAGATATGAATGAATATATAAATAATTTTCTAAAAAAAAAGCCCAAAGCCTCTATAACAAACAATGCCCCCCCCCAAAAAAAAAACTAAACAGATCACAGCAAAGAGACTGAATACTCCCTGGCTAACACCAAGCATTCTCAAATCCATTAACACAAAGTACAAATATGAAAAACAGTATAGAACGGGTCAAATAACTAGAGAACAGTCTAAACGTTACTCGTCAGCACTTACCAGCCTGATAAGAAGATCTAAAAAATTGTATTATGAAAAGAGATTACATAACATCAAAGGTGATATGAAAAAAACCTGGAAAACTCTATCTGAAATTCTTGGAACTAAAAAGTTACCCAAAAACAAAACAATCAAGCTTACAAAATCAGATGAACCCCTACTCACTCCAACTGAAACAGCAAACAGACTCAATGTTTTCTTCACCACAGGGAAAAATCTAGCAAAAAAAAAATACCAAGCACAAACACCAATCCATCAGACTATCTTATAGGCACCTTCCCAAATACGCTATTCCTAGCTCCAACAAACCCAATAGAAGTCTCTCTCATCATAAACACCCTTAAAAACAAGGCAGGAGACATAACTTGCCTGCTTTTATGTACAAAAAAGCTTCTCAAGTATTGTCACCAATTATTGCAACGTTCTTTAACAAATCCAATGAATGTCTGCCCGAAATGCCTAGCCATGCTAGGTGTCCTAGTGGCCCCCCTCTGTTTACCTGGAGTTTACCTGGAGAGAGTTCCGGGGGTCAACGCCCCCGCGGCCCGGTCTGAGACCAGGCCTCCTGGTGGATCAGAGCCTGATCAACCAGGCTGTTGCTGCTGGCTGCACGCAAACCAACATACGAGCCACAGCCCGGCTGATCCGGAACTGACTTTTTTTTTTTTTTTTATATTTTATTGAAAAACGCAATACATAGTTATACATGTAGACAATGTAAGCAATGAAACGTATCCATTATATATAACAAAAGAAAACTCCACATTCCCTACCGTAGCACTAAACTTATACATAAGAACTAAACTAAGACAGCCCACAGCTTCATATACAGGTGGGTTTATTACATCCAAAATTGCAGCCATAAACACAATATGCAATATAACCCAAAGAATGTCACAGGTATTGACATTTTACATAAAATTGTATGTACGAAGACATTCTCAATTATCCAAAAATTCTTTACACACTTATTATTGTTGTATATTAAACTTCATATCAATACATAATACGTAACACCTCAATAATTACGAAACAAATAAAGGTTTGAAAATAATCTCCAAACCTCACCACAGAAAAACTAAACACAGTACAATATAACAAATGATTCATCCCACCTCACTTCCATACACTACATTCATCCCACCTCACGTCCATACACTACATTCATCACCACAAGCAAAATTACACAATCACGTATATTTAGTAATATTTTTCAAATATAATTTCCAGTTTTAAATAACAAACTTCTTCTACTATATAATGAAATATACATAGTCATTACTATTAAACATTAACTTAAACAAGACTATATTCTTATTCTACAGACCTCAGCAGTTCTTGCCTCACCATCCTAACCCTACTTGACACATTGTACATCAACACATCCTTATATACCCAACACTCGTCATTAATATTCATTGAACTTCACCAAATACCAATATACAACCCATACTGAGTACATGAAATTCTCTCTTACATACTGCTATATACACTTGATGTATGATAAAAATCACACACATTACATTATCTCATTATTAGCAGTACATTTGGTACACAGACATATTTATCACGCCCGCATGTCCTTTGCTTTAATACAACCACCAATCCTGATAATACATTACAACATATTTCAAATTTAACTTATCCATAACATACATCAGTATACCATTCTGAGTATGACAGTATACTTTTCACATGCACACAAATATTGCTCATTTCCATAACCATATAAAAAACGTAACTTTTCCCTTACAAACCACCACAAACTTACTTAAAACACACTCCACAACTACGCTGCCATTTCACACCATATCACGGAACTCCTCATACATTCCCAAATTCTGAGACGAGCCCGATGCAACCCCTGAAAATCCGAACACATCCCCCCCCCCTTTTTTTTTTTTTTTTTTTTTTCCTTACTCACGCCAACAAACCTCTGACATTCATACTTCGATATCCTTCAGGAAAAACCCTTTCCCATCTACTTCCATATATCCCCCTATTACGACTAAGTGTTTTGTACATTGTTGCAGCCAATACCTTCTTTCGCACCATCCAATCCCCATTACCCCTCATGGCCCATGATACAAAAACAAAATCAGTTATGATGTACACCAAAGCACGCTGCACAGACTCTTCCACACCTCCCACATCTAAACTCAATGCCCTTAATACCGATATCCCTCCCCCACCCACCCTCCTCAAAATCCCACCCATCCACTCCCGTATACACTCCAAATTTTTACAAAAATATACTACATGAAAAGCTGTCTCCCTATCCCCACACACCCTACATACGTCCTCCACCATCAACCCTCTCTCCCGAAGCACCACACCAGACGGCAGTATTCCATGAAGGAAACGAAACATTACCTCTCTCACTCTTGGTCTGATGCGCACCAACCGCAACCTTACCCATATGTCTCCCCATGCATACATTGGGTATATGCCCTCAACATTTGCAATCACCCTCACCCCTACAGCACGCTCCAGCACACCTACCCGTATCCTAGACGGATTTCTAACATACAATAAAGCTCGCAGCACATCCTCACACTCTCTCATCTCTGATCCTACCCACCACCTGCGTGCCTCCTCATATAATGCTTGCACGCCCTTCCCCACACGACCTTCCACTCGGAGAACCCCCCTCTTCAAATATATACACTTAACCCTTAATCTTATATCTATTAAACCCAATCCACCTTTGTCGACCGGTAGCATAACAACACTTCTACCCAACCAATCACACCCAGAACCCCATATATATCGAAAAACCTTTTTTAGCATTCTATTAATGTCCGGTCCTGCCAACGGATATACTGCTGCCACATGCCAGACCATACTATATAACATCACATTCACCACTATTACACGTTGATGTATCGTCAAATGCAAGGGTCTCAAAACATTTAACCTACCCACCAACCTATCCACTGCCCTCCCAGAATTAAGCATCCGTGCCTCCCCGGCATTTCCCATATAAATTATCCCACACACCTTTAGTCTATCCACCACACACCAACGCACAGCTGTGTCCCATCGCGCCCTCCCTACCCAATTCCCTAAGACCAATAATTTCGATTTCTCCACATTCACTTTTAAACCTGTAACACCTTCAAAACCACCAATTACATCCTCCACCTCATGTAAACTTTCCTCCCTGCTCATTAGAATTGTTGTATCATCCACATACCCTATTATTCCCATCCCACCATTCTCCACACCACGTACCTCCCCTAAACATCGCCCCACTGCCCTATAAAAAGGGTCCTGTATACAAGCAAACAACAGTTGAGACAGAGGACAACCCTGCCTTATGCCTCTACCCATTGAAACCCACTCACCCAATTTCCCATTCACCTGCACACGTACACCTACCCTATTATACAAAGTCTCAATCCAACGTACCATCTCTTCCCCAAAACCCTGCCTCCGTAAGATATGCCACAGTGCCTTTCGTTCTACGCAATCATACGCAGCCTGCCAGTCCAATGCTAAGACACCTCCCCCCCTTTCATTCTCCCCCTCCATACTTTCCACAAAATCTTTTATTATTCCATGTCCCTCATACATCGTCCTTCCAGGCACCTCATACTGACCTCTCGCAACAACTCTATCTATCACGCACTTCAGCCTGTTCCCCAAGATTTTTGCGAATATCTTATAATCAGCACATAACAACGACAACGCCCTGTAGTTCTGCACTGTAGTAGGACCTTCCCCTTTTGGAATCAATACTACTACTGCAGTACGCTGCAACTCGCCCATCCTCCCCTCACTTTTCATCACATTCATCAGGTTCACTAAAAAATCCTTCAACACACTCCAATTCTTCACATAGAATTCACAAGGTAACCCATCTATACCTGGCGCTTTACCTCTCGCCATATTCTCCAAAGCTCTCCATACCTCCCCCTCTTCAATATCCCCACCCAATGCCATACGATCACTTCCACTCAGCACACAAGATACATTCTCTCCCAATCTCTCTAAATCCTCACCGTTCACTCCTACACTCCTCAAATATTTTCCAAACCAACTATCCATAAAACCACTCATACCCTCAGTAGTTCTCAACTCCTGACCCTTCGTATACCCACCTAAGTCCTCGTGTACTACCAGCTTATCAATTTCCATTGCCAACCTGCGTCTCCGCTGACCCCGTAACACACAGGCTGACGGCCTGTCACCCCAAATCGCCTCCTCTAACCCACCTTGCACCCTCGCCTCATCAAATCTCTCATTGTGCATATCCCTTATCTGCCACTTTAATGCTTCAATTTCCTCCATTGGATACACACCTGTCACAGCACCCCTCTGATAACAACCCTGCAACCGCCCCTCTAAATACTGTTGAAGCCCAAATGTCATCCATGCCTCATTCTTTCCCCTTCGCACATAGTATTGCCTGATCCTCGTCTTTGCAACCCCATCCCACCACCCCAATAAATCGCTTGCACTCTTACCCCCACCCCATAAGTCCTCCCACAAACTTTCAAAATCCCCTCCCTCCACCCCCTCACCCAGTAGTCGTACATTCAGCTTCCAGTACCCCAAATATCTCTTAGGCAAACCGTCCCAATTTAAATCAGCATAAACCGCCCTATGATCTGAATAAACGACATTCACCGTCTGCACCCGCATCACCCTCACTCCCCTTGTCACATACAACCTATCTAATCGTGCAGCATATCCCTTTCTATGAAAAGTGTGCTCTATCTCGCAATCCCCTCCATCAACTATATCCCTCAATCCCACACCTCTCAATAGATCCCCTAAACCTGCCAAAAAACACCCTGCCCCTCTCGGTTCCACATCCTTCCTGCGCACCACACAGTTCCAGTCGCCACCAACTATTGTCACAGACGGTAATGACCGCAAATAATATACCAATACGTTATTCACAAATTCATTCTTTACCCTTACATCATTCTCAGCCGGCACATACACACAAATGACTGCCATCCGCTCACCTCTCCACCACCCATCTATTCTTAACACACGACCCCCCCCCCCCTTCACTCCTAAGAACAACAAACGGGCTCGTCTCTCGGATCAGGATTCCCACCCCCCCCTTCATTCGCTCCGAATACATCACAAACACTCTGTACCCATCCACCTCCAATTCCTTTCCCAACTTGAAATTATGTTCCTGCACAAAAACAATGTCTATAGCATAACATCTTAAAAATCCCTTTACCCACAGACGCTTCTCACTCGCACACAATCCATTAATATTCACTGTCATGCACCGGAAACCTACTTATGTGATTTCACCCTCTGCCCCTTTTCACCTTTCACTGACACGCTTTCAGTGTGTCTGCTGCGTCCACTTTTCTCTCCACTGCCCACTGGTGGCTTCCCCTTATCCAACACCTGATCAGGCGTACCTTTAGTGCTCCCACGCACCACATCAACCCATGGCTTTTTCCCCGGTCTCTGTGCCGGGGTCAAAACATCATCAGAGTCAGAATATGTCGCCGCCCTCTTACGGTTGACACACTCTGCATCCATTTCCAACTCACTGGATGCCTCCCTGTGAATCTCAGCAGTCACCTCAATTACTTCCACCACTCCTGGCGAGTCATCTGCCATGTTCGCCAATCTTCCAAGTTGCTCATCTTCAATCTGAACATTGCTCCTCACCATGCTTAAGTTATCCTCAGCAACTTGCTTCTCAAAGGATTTTTCCTGCACGTTCACCAGTAGGCCTTCCTCTACCCGCACGTCACCAATCTGCACAGTCTTCCCATTCTCCATGGCAGATGCCTCACTTCCCACCAACTGTGACAGTGATGGGCTGGTACCCACCAGTGGCAGCTCACGCTCCACTTCCTCACTCCAGGAAGTGCCACTTCTATGTACAGGTGCCTCATCAGCATGACCCACCTCTGGTTCTGGCTCTTTCACCTTCTCACTACCTAGGTCCTTTCTCCGCTGCCATCTCCCACACTGGGCCGCCATATGGTCATATGCACCACATAACCTACACGTCTTCTGCTGCCCAGCGTAGTACACCATTACCTGTGTCCTAAATGCGTCCAGTATGACGTAAGACGGGATGGCATGCCTCAACTCCATCTTGATCGTGAACGTACCATCCGGCTTGCCGGCATACGCCCCATCCGTCCATTTACCAGCCATAGCCAGGTGTACAGGTCCATACTGTTCAAAAACATACCGCAGATCATTCTCGTCCGCCTCAAATGGCACATTTCGGATTTTCACCCATGTGTAATGCTTCGACACGTCGATTAGGCGAACACGTATCGCTGAATTAACATCCACGCTCCTGTCCTGGTACTTGTCAACCAGCCGTTCATACACTCCAGCTGAACTTAGCTTGACGAAAATACGATAGGCACCATTTAGTGCCACACCATACAGTTCTTGATCCGCAACACCATAGGTGTCACGGATAATTTGCGGTAAAAGCACTTGTGCAGACTGAGGCGTTATTGCACCACGCAATAATTCAATGCACACTGTGTGCAAACGCCTTCTCACAGACTGCGCCATGTTGTGATGTTGCTGCTGGCTGCACGCAAACCAACATACGAGCCACAGCCCGGCTGATCCGGAACTGACTTTAGGTGCTTGTCCAGTGCCAGCTTGAAGACTGCCAGGGGTCTGTTGGTAATCCCCCTTATGTGTGCTGGGAGGCAGTTGAACAGTCTCGGGCCCCTGACACTTATTGTATGGTCTCTTAACGTGCTAGTGACACCCCTGCTTTTCATTGGGGGGATGGTGCATCGTCTGCCAAGTCTTTTGCTTTCGTAGTGGGTGATTTTCGTGTGCAAGTTCGGTACTAGTCCCTCTAGGATTTTCCAGGTGTATATAATCATGTATCTCTCCCTCCTGCGTTCCAGGGAATACAGGTTTAGGAACCTCAAGCGCTCCCAATAATTGAGGTGTTTTATCTCCGTTATGCACGCCGTGAAAGTTCTCTGTACATTTTCTAGGTCGGCAATTTCACCTGCCTTGAAAGGTGCTGTTAGTGTGCAGCAATATTCCAGCCTAGATAGAACAAGTGACCTGAAGAGTGTCATCATGGGCTTGGCCTCCCTAGTTTTGAAGGTTCTCATTATCCATCCTGTCATTTTTCTAGCAGATGCGATTGATACAATGTTATGGTCCTTGAAGGTGAGATCCTCCGACATAATCACTCCCAGGTCTTTGACGTTGGTGTTTCGCTCTATTTTGTGGCCAGAATTTGTTTTGTACTCTGATGAAGATTTAATTTCCTCATGTTTACCATATCTGAGTAATTGAAATTTCTCATCGTTGAACTTCATATTGTTTTCTGCAGCCCACTGAAAGATTTGGTTGATGTCTGCCTGGAGCTTTGCAGTGTCTGCAATGGAAGACACTGTCATGCAGATTCGGGTGTCATCTGCAAAGGAAGACACGGTGCTGTGGCTGACATCCTTGTCTATGTCGGATATAAGGATGAGGAACAAGATGGGAGCGAGTACTGTACCTTGTGGAACAGAGCTTTTCACCGTAGCTGCCTCGGACTTTACTCTGTTGACGACTACTCTCTGTGTTCTGTTAGTGAGGAAATTATAGATCCATCGACCGACTTTTCCTGTTATTCCTTTAGCACGCATTTTGTGCGCTATTACGCCATGGTCACACTTGTCGAAGGCTTTTGCAAAGTCTGTATATATTACATCTGCATTCTTTCTGTAATTAGTATTTTACTACATGTAAACCACACAGTAACCAAATTCTGTAAACTCAGCATTGTAATCCTTATAGAGAATAAACTTTGAATTTGAATTTGAATTTGAAATTTGAATGAATCATCTACCTTCCCAACAATCCTCAAAATAGCGAGGGTCACTGATCCACAAAGGAGGTGACCAAGCTGACTTGAATAACTATAGACCAATATCTAACTTACCACTGCTCTCTAAAATCTTTGAAAAATTAATTCATAGACGGATCTATTCCTACCTCGTCTCACACAACATATTAAACCCTTGTCAGTTTGGATTCAAGAATAATAAAAGCATAAATGATGCTATTATACACATGATAAAACTAATATATACCGCACTTGAAAAGAAACAAGTTATTACTCAGAACCATTTAACAGCATTTAATGAAGCAGTAATCAGTGTAATATATTAAAATTTCAGAGAAGAACACTGTAAAATCTGGTATATTAGAACAAGTCAGAAATAATAAAAAAAAGTTATTTCCACCGGAAACATCAGTTACAATAAACTCAAATATAAAGCTTACTCTCCAAAAACCTCGTTAATGCTAAAATAAATTATTCTATATAATATGAAATATGTTATTAGTCTCATTGGGTTGAATAATAAAGATAAATTCGAGAATTATGATGGTGGAAATAATGGTGTGCCCGGAGCTAGAAGGACACATAATTTGAACCAGAGAGAAGAGAGGCATAATATATTACATATTTGGAAGAGGAAGAAGAGTAAGAAGAGGAGGAAGAGGAGGAAGAGGAAGAAGAAGACCTCGTCTTACATCCTGATAGTGGTGAGACGCATTTTAAATTATATTACTAATAGTAATTAATATATTTTGAATCATCTGGCAAGTGCCTTGATGTCAGGGCTGTTGATCCAAGGAATTGGAGCTGCCCTACCCTTGGATCAAACTTGATTACCTCCCCATCCCTAGGCGCTGTCTGGACCGTACGGGTTTAGAGCCTGAATATAATTATGCTTATAATTGTATAATCAATTCAGTCATTGTAGAAATTTGAGGGGATCTTGATCCAAGGAAGAGAACTTATCCTCCCCTTCCTTGGATTGAACCTGAATTTGTCCCAGGCGCTGTAAAACCCCTACGGGTACAGTGCTTCCCGGTATTTTAAATGAAATACGTAGAAATTTTGAGTTTATCAAAAAAAGATTATTTTACCTGAGTAAACTTTAATTAAATTTAAAATTCATGTTCAATACACAAGTTTCAGATATTTTACAGATATTTTTGCAGCTATTTGGTCATATTTACTTTTTTAAATCAAGGAAATATAACCCAGTAAATTCATAGTAAATTTCCCTTGAGGTTCTAGGTTAAGTAACCAGTTACTTCCATATTTTGCAAAATACTTCAGTTTACTTGATACACCGATATAAATGTAAATTAATATATCTATCCATAAAAAAAGCCATACCACAAGCGGGGATAGAACCCGTGATCAGAGAGTCTCAAAACTCCAGACTGTTGCGGTAACCACGGGTTCTATCCCCGCCTGTGGTATGGTTTGTTTGCAATTGTGTCATTACGACTTCGTGAGTCATATCTATCCATGGTCAGGAATGGTATACGTACTATGGCGTGTATTAAAAGAATCCCAATGGAAATAAATTGCTGACTTTTTTTTGGGTTATTCTAGTTCTCTATACATATGCTGCTATGTGTGATTTACATAACTATTTGCAT